>NW_025961037.1:0-40764 GCF_023159225.1 Perognathus longimembris pacificus
TTTATCAGTAAATATCTCCACTGAGATTAAGAAGAGCAGTAGCTTAATAAATTAAGTACTTCCTGGTATGGTTGCTGTACTGGTAACTCCCCAAAAGAATCTGGATTGTGGTGAGGGAACAGAAAAAATAGCTCATTTAGGACCTGCACTTACGAAAGGGGTAGACAGCTGTATATCAGGAGTAAACCTTCTGAGAATAAAAACAGCTGGAGCGTGTTAAGGTAATTACACAGGGGAAAGGATAATGTACTGGGAACTCCTCAGAAGAATCTGATTTGTGGTGAGGGGAGAGAGATAAAAGCTCATTTAGGAAGGACATGAACATGCTGCGTAGGTAGCTGTTTATCAGTAAATATCTCCACTGAGATTAAGAAAAGCAGTAGCTTAATAAATTAAGTACTTCCTGGTATGGTTACTGTACTGGTAACTCCCCAAAAGAATCTGGAATGTGGTGAGGAAACAGAGAAAAAAGCTCATTTATGACCTGCACTTACGAAGTGGTTAGGCAGCTGTATATCAGGGAGTAAACCTTCTGAGAATAAAAACAGCTGGAGCTTGTTAACGTAATTGCACAGGGGAAAGGATAATGTACTGGGAACTCCTCAGAAGAATCTGATTTGTGGTTAGGGGAGAGAGATAATAGCTCATTTAGGAACGACATGAACATGCTGCGTACGTAGCTGTTTATCAGTAAATATCTCCACTGAGACTAAGAAAAGCAGTAGCTTAATAAATTAAGTACTTCCTGGTATGTTTGCTGTACTGGTAACTCCCCAAAAGAATCTGGAATGTGATGAGGGAACAGAGAAAAAAGCTCATTTAGGACCTGCACTTACGAAGGGGTTAGGCAGCTGTATATCAGGGAGTAAACCTTCTGAGAATAAAAACAGCTGGAGCGTGTTAAGGTAATTACACAGGGGAAAGGATAATGTACTGGGAACTCCTCAGAAGAATCTGATTTGTGGTCGAGGGGAGAGAGATAAAAGCTCATTTAGGAAGGACATGAACATGCTGCGTAGGTAGCTGTTTATCAGTAAATATCTCCACTGAGATTAAGAAAAGCAGTAGCTTAATAAATTAAGTACTTCCTGGTATGGTTACTGTACTGGTAACTCCCCAAAAGAATCTGGAATGTGGTGAGGAAACAGAGAAAAAAGCTCATTTATGACCTGCACTTACGAAGTGGTTAGGCAGCTGTATATCAGGGAGTAAACCTTCTGAGAATAAAAACAGCTGGAGCTTGTTAACGTAATTGCACAGGGGAAAGGATAATGTACTGGGAACTCCTCAGAAGAATCTGATTTGTGGTTAGGGGAGAGAGATAATAGCTCATTTAGGAACGACATGAACATGCTGCGTACGTAGCTGTTTATCAGTAAATATCTCCACTGAGATAAGAAAAGCAGTAGCTTAATAAATTAAGTACTTCCTGGTATGGTTGCTGTACTGGTAACTCCCCAAAAGAATCTGGAATGTGATGAGGGAACAGAGAAAAAAGCTCATTTAGGACCTGCACTTACGAAGGGGTTAGGCAGCTGTATATCAGGGAGTAAACCTTCTGAGAATAAAAACAGCTGGAGCTTGTTAAGGTAATTACACAGGGAAAAGATGAAGTACTGCGAACTCCTCAGAAGAATCTGATTTGTGGTGAGGGGAGAGAGATAAAAGCTCCTTTAGGAACGACATGAACATGCTGCGTAGGTAGCTGTTTATCAGTAAATATCTCCACTGAGATTAAGAAAAGCAATAGCTTAATAAATTAAGTACTTCCTGGAATGGTTACTGTACTGGTAACTCCCCAAAAGAATCTGGATTCTGGTGAGGGAACAGAGAAAAAAGCTCATTTAGGATCTGCACTTACGAAGGGGGTAGGCAGCTGTATATCAGGGAGTAAACCTTTTGAGAATAAAAACAGCTGGAACTTGTTAAGGTAATTACACAGGGGAAAGGATAATGTACAGGGAACTCCTCAGAAGAATCTGATTTGTGATGAGGGGAGAGAGATAAAAGCTCATTTAAGAACGACATGAACATGCTGCGTACGTAGCTGTTTATCAGTAAATATCTCCACTGAGATTAAGAAAAGCAGTAGCTTAATAAATTAAGTACTTCCTGGTATGGATACTGTACTGGTAACTCCCCAAAAGAATCTGGATTGTGGTGAGGGAACAGAGAAAAAAGCTCATTTAGTACCTGCACTTACGAAGGGGGTAGGCAGCTGTATATCAGGGAGTAAACCATCTGAGAATAAAAACAGCTGGAGCTTGTTAAGGGAATTACACGGGGGAAAGGATAATGTACTGGGAACTCCTCAGAAGAATCTGATTTCTGGTGAGGGGACAGAGATTAAAGCTCATTTAGGAACGACATGAACATGCTGCATACGTAGATGTTTATCAGTAAATTTCTCCACTGAGATTAAGAAAAGCAGTAGCTTAATGAATTAAGTACTTCCCTGGTATGGTTACTGTACTGGTAACTCCCCAAAAGAATCTGGATTGTGGTGAGGGAACAGAGAAAAAAGCTCATTTAGGACCTGCACTTACGAAGGGGTAGGCAGCTGTATATCAGGGAGTAAACCTTCTGAGAATAAAAACAGCTGGAGCTTGTTAAGGTAATTACACAGGGGAAATCATAATGTACTGGGAACTCCTCAGGAGAATCTGATTTGTGGTGAGGGGATCGAGATAAAAGCTCATTTAGGAACGACATGAACATGCTGCGTAGGTAGCTGTTTATCAGTAAATATCTCCACTGAGATTAAGAAAAGCAGTAGCTTAATAAATTAAGTACTTCCTGGTATGGTTACTGTACTGGTAACTCCCCAAAAGAATCTGGATTGTGGTGAGGGAACAGAGAAAAAAGCTCATTTAGGACCTGCACTTATGAAGAGGGTAGGCAGCAGTATATCAGGGAATAAACCTTCTGAGAATAAAAACAGCTGGAGCTTGTTAAAGTAATTACACAGGGGAAAGGATAATGTACTGGGAACAATTCAGAAGAATCTGATTTGTGGTGAGGGGAGAGAGATAAAAGCTCATATAGGAACGACATGAACATGCTGCGTAGGTAGCTGTTTATCCGTAAATATCTCCACTGAGATTAAGAAAAGCAGTAGCTTAATAAATTAAGTACTTCCTGGTATGGTTACTGTACTGGTAACTCCCCAAAAGAATCTGGAATGTGGTGAGGGAACAGAGAAAAAAGCTCATTTATGACCTGCACTTACGAAGGGGGTAGGCAGCTGTAAATCAGGGAGTAAACCTTCTGAGAATAAAAACAGCTGGAGCTTGTTAAGGTAATTGCACAGGGGAAAGGATAATGTACTGGGAACTCCTCAGAAGAATCTGATTTGTGGTGAGGGGAGAGAGATAAAAGCTCCTTTAGGAACGACATGAACATGCTGCGTAGGTAGCTGTTTATCAGAAAATATCTCCACTGAGATTAAGAAAAGCAGTAGCTTAATAAATTAAGTACTTCCTGGTATGGTTACTGTACTGGTAACTCCCCAAAAGAATCTGGATTGTGGTGAGGGAACAGAGAAAAAAGCTCATTTAGGACCTGCACTTAAGATGGGCGTAGGTAGCTGTATATTAGGGATTATACCTTCTGAGAATAAAAACAGCTGGAGCTTGTTAAGGTATTTACACAAGGGAAAGGATAATGTACTGGGAACTCCTCAGAAGAATCTGATTCGTGGTGAGGGGAGAGAGATAAAAGCTCATTTAGGAACGACATGAACATGCTGCGTAGGTAGCTGTTTATCAGTAAATATCTCCACTGAGATTAAGAAAAGCAGTAGCTTAATAAATTAAGTACTTCCTGGTATGGTTATTGTACTGGTAACTCCCCAAAGAATCTGGATTGTGGTGAGGGAACAGAGAAAAAAGCTCATTTAGGACCTGCACTTACGAAGGGGGTAGGCAGCTGTATATCAGGGAGTGAACCTTCTGAGAATAAAAACAGCTGGAGCTTGTTGAGGTTATTACACAGGGGAAAGGATAATGTACTGGGAACTCCTCAGAAGAATCTGATTTGTGGTGAGGGGAGAGAGATAAAAGATCATTTAGGAACGACATGAACATGCTGCGTAGGTAGCTGTTTATCAGTAAATATCTCCACTGAGATTATGAAAAGTAGTAGCTTAATAAATTAAGTACTTCCTGGTAGGGTTACTGTACTGGTAACTCCCTAAAAGAATCTGGATTGTGGTGAGGGAACAGAGAAAAAAGCTCATTTAAGACCTACACTTACAAAGGGGGTAGGCAGCTGTATATCAGGGAGTAAACCTTCTGATAATAAAAACAGATGGAGCTTGTTAAGGTAATTACACAGGGGAAAGGATAATGTACTGTGAACTCCTCAGAAGAATCTGATTTGTGGTGAGGGGAGAGAGATAAAATCTCCTATAGGAACGACATGAACATGCTGCGTAGGTAGCTGTTTATCAGTAAATATCTCCACTGAGATTAAGAAAAGCAGTAGCATAATAAATTAAGTACTTCCTGGTATGGTTACTGTACTGGTAACTCCCCAAAAGAATCTGGATTGTGGTGAGGGAACAGAGAAAAAGCTCATTTAGGACCTGCACTTACGAAGGGGGTAGGCAGCTGTATATCAGGGAGTAAACCTTCTGAGAATAAAAACAGCTGGAGCTTTTTAAGGTAATTACACAGGGGAAAGGATAATGTACTGGGAACTCCTCAGAAGAATCTGATTTGTGGTGAGGGGAGAGAGATAAAAGCTCATTTAGGAACGACATGAACATTCTGCGTAGGTAGCTCTTTGTCAGTAAATATCTCCACTGAGATTAAGAAAAGCAGTAGCTTAATAAATAATGTACTTCCTGGTATGGTTACTGTACTGGTAACTCCCCAAAAGAATCTGGATTGTGGTGAGGGAACAGAGAAAAAGCTCATTTACGACCTGCACTTACGAAGGGGGTAGGCAGCTGTATATCAGGGAGTAAACCTTCTGAGAATAAAAACAGCTGGAGCTTGTTAAGGTAATTACACAGGGTAAAAGATGAAGTACTGGGAACTACTCAGAAGAATCTGATTTGTGGTGAGGGGAGAGAGATAAAAGCTCCTTTAGGAACGACATGAACATGCTGCGTAGGTAGCTTTTTATAAGTAAATAGCTCCACTGAGATTAAGAAAAGCAGTAGCTTAATAAACTAAATACTTCCTAGTATGGTTACTGTACTGGTAACTCCCAAAAGAACCTGGATTGTGTTGAGGAAACAGAGAAAAAAGCTCATTTAGGAACTTATCTTACGAAGGGGGTAGGCAGTTGTATATCAGGGAGTAAACCTTCTGAGAATAAAAACAGCTGGAGCTTGTTAAGGTAATTACACAGGGGAAAGGATAATGTACTGGGAACTCCTCAGAAGAATCTGATTTGTGGTGAGGGGAGAGAGATAAAAGCTCATAGAGGAACGACATGAACATGCTGCGTACGTAGCTATTTATCAGTAAATATCTCCAATGAGATTAAGAAAAGCAGTAGCTTAATAAATTAAGTACTTCCTGGTATGGTTACTGTACTGGTAACTCCCCAAAATAATCTGGATTGTGGTGAGGAAACAGAGAAAAAAGCTCATTTAGGACCTGCACTTACGAAGGGGGTAGGCAGCTGTACATCAGGGAGTAAACCTTCTGAGAATAAAAACAGCTGGAGCTTGTTAAGGTAATTACACAGGGGAAAGGATAATGTACTGGGAACTCCTCAGAAGAATCTTATTTGTGGTGAGGGCAGAGAGATAAAAGCTCATTTAGGAACGACATGAACATGCTGCGTAGGTAGCTGTTTATCAGTAAATATCTCCACTGAGATTAAGAAAAGCAGTAGCTTAATAAATTAAGTAATTCCTGGTATGGTTACTGTACTGGTAACTCCCCAAAAGAATCTGGATTGTGGTGAGGAAACAGAGAAAAAAGCTCATTTAGGACCTGCAATTACGAAGGGGGTAGGCAGCTGTATATCAGGGAGTAAACCTTCTGAGAATAAAAACAGCTGGAGCTTGTTAAGGTAATTACACAGGGGAAATGATAATGTTACTGGGAACTCCTCAGAAGAATCTGATTTGTGGTGAGGGGAGAGAGATAAAAGCTCATTTAGGAACGACATGAACATGCTGCGTAGGTAGCTGTTTATCAGTAAATATCTCCACGGAGATTAAGAAAAGCAGTAGCTTTATAAATTAAGTACTTCCTGGTATGGTTACTGTACTGGTAACTCGCCAAAAGAAACTGGATTGTGGTGAGTGAACAGAGAAAAAAGCACATTTAGGACCTGCACTTACGAAGGGGGTAGGTAGCTGTATATCAGGGAGTAAACCTTCTGAGAATAAAAACAGCTGGAGCTTGTTAAGGTAATTAGACAGGGGAAAGGATAATGTACTGGGAAATGCTCAGAAGAATGTGATTTGTGGTGAGGGGAGAGAGAAAAAAGCTAATTTAGGAACGACATGAACATCATGCGTATGTAGCTGTTTATCAGTAAATATCTCCACTGAGATTAAGAAAAGCAGTAGCTTAAAATTAAGTACTTCCTGGTATGGTAACTGTACTGATAACTCCCCAAAAGAATCTGGATTGTGGTGAGGGAACAGAGAAAAAAGCTCATTAGGACCTACACTTACGAAGGGGGTAGGCAGCTGTATATCAGGGAGTAAACCTTCTGAGAATAAAAACAGCTGGAGCTTGTTAAGGTAATTACACTTTGGAAAGGATAAAGTACTGGGAACTCCTCAGAAGAATCTGATTTGTGGTGAGGGGAGAGAGATAAAAGCTCATTTAGGAACGACATGAACATGCTGCGTAGGTAGCTGTTTATCAGTAAATATCTCCACTGAGATTAAGAAAAGCAGTAGCTTAATAAATTATGTACTTCCTGGTATTTTTACTGTAATGGTAACTCCCCAAAAGAATCGGGATTGTGGTGAGGGAACAGAGAAAAAAGCTCATTTAGGACCCGCACTTACGAAGGGGGTAGGCAGCTGTATATCAGGGAGTAAACCTTCTGAGAATAAAAACAGCTGGAGCTTGTTAAGGTAATTACACAGGGGAAAGGATAATGTATTGGGAACTCCTCAGAAAAATCTGATTTGTGTTGAGGGGAGAGAGATAAAAGCTCATTTAGGAATGACATGAACATGCTGCGTAGGTAGCTGTTTATCAGTAAATATCTCCACTGAGATTAAGAAAAGCAGTAGCTTAATAAATTAAGTACTTTTTGGTATGGTTACTGTACTGGTAACTCCTCAAAAGAATCTGGATTGTGGTGAGGGAACAGAGAAAAAAGCTCACTTAGGACCTGCACTTACGAAGGGGTTAGGCAGCTGTATATCAGGGAGTAAACCTTCTAAGAATAAAAACAGCTGGAGCTTGTTAAGGTAATTACACAGGGGAAAGGATAATGTACTGGGAACTCCTGAGAAGAATCTGATTTGTGGTGAGGGGAGAGAGATAAAAGCTCATTTAGGAACGATATGAACATGCTGCGTAGGTAGCTGTTTATCAGGGAGTAAACCTTCTGAGAATAAAAACAGCTGTAGCTTGTTAAGGTAATTACACAGGGGATAGGGTAATGTACTGGGAACTCCTCAGAAGAATCAGATTTGTGGTGAGGGGAGAGAGATAAAAGCTCATTTAGGAACGACATGAACATGCTGCGTATATAGCTGTTTATCAGTAAATATCTCCACTGAGATTAAGAAAAGCAGTAGCTTAATAAATTAAGTACTTCCTGGTATGGTTACTGTACTGGTAACTCCCCAAAACAATCTGGATTGTGGTGAGGGAACAGAGAAAAAAGCTCATTTAGGACCTGCACTTACGAAGGGGTAGGCAGCTGTATATCCGGGAGTAAACCTTCTGAGAATAAAAACAGCTGGAGCTTGTTAAGGTAATTACACAGGGGAAAGGATAATGTACCGGGAACTCCTCAGAAGAATCTGATTTGTGGTGAGGGGAGAGAGATAAAAGCTCATTTAGGAACGACATGAACATGCTGCGTAGGTAGCTGATTATCAGTAAATATCTCCACTGAGATTAAGAAAAGCAGTAGCTTAATAAATTCAGTACTTCCTGGTATGTTTACTGTACTGGTAACTCGCCAAAAGAAACTGGATTGTGGTGAGTGAACAGAGAAAAAAGCACATTTAGGACCTGCACTTACGAAGGGGGTAGGTAGCTGTATATCAGGGAGTAAACCTTCTGAGAATAAAAACAGCTGGAGCTTGTTAAGGTAATTAGACAGGGGAAAGGATAATGTACTGGGAAATGCTCAGAAGAATGTGATTTGTGGTGAGGGGAGAGAGAAAAAAGCTAATTTAGGAACGACATGAACATCATGCGTATGTAGCTGTTTATCAGTAAATATCTCCACTGAGATTAAGAAAAGCAGTAGCTTAAAATTAAGTACTTCCTGGTATGGTAACTGTACTGATAACTCCCCAAAAGAATCTGGATTGTGGTGAGGGAACAGAGAAAAAAGCTCATTTAGGACCTACACTTACGAAGGGGGTAGGCAGCTGTATATCAGGGAGTAAACCTTCTGAGAATAAAAACAGCTGGAGCTTGTTAAGGTAATTACACTTTGGAAAGGATAAAGTACTGGGAACTCCTCAGAAGAATCTGATTTGTGGTGAGGGGAGAGAGATAAAAGCTCATTTAGGAACGACATGAACATGCTGCGTAGGTAGCTGTTTAGCAGTAAATATCTCCACTGAGATTAAGAAAAGCAGTAGCTTAATAAATTATGTACTTCCTGGTATTTTTACTGTAATGGTAACTCCCAAAAGAATCGGGATTGTGGTGAGGGAACAGAGAAAAAAGCTCATTTAGGACCCGCACTTACGAAGGGGGTAGGCAGCTGTATATCAGGGAGTAAACCTTCTGAGAATAAAAACAGCTGGAGCTTGTTAAGGTAATTACACAGGGGAAAGGATAATGTATTGGGAACTCCTCAGAAAAATCTGATTTGTGTTGAGGGGAGAGAGATAAAAGCTCATTTAGGAATGACATGAACATGCTGCGTAGGTAGCTGTTTATCAGTAAATATCTCCACTGAGATTAAGAAAAGCAGTAGCTTAATAAATTAAGTACTTTTTGGTATGGTTACTGTACTGGTAACTCCTCAAAAGAATCTGGATTGTGGTGAGGGAACAGAGAAAAAAGCTCACTTAGGACCTGCACTTACGAAGGGGTTAGGCAGCTGTATATCAGGGAGTAAACCTTCTAAGAATAAAAACAGCTGGAGCTTGTTAAGGTAATTACACAGGGGAAAGGATAATGTACTGGGAACTCCTGAGAAGAATCTGATTTGTGGTGAGGGGAGAGAGATAAAAGCTCATTTAGGAACGATATGAACATGCTGCGTAGGTAGCTGTTTATCAGGGAGTAAACCTTCTGAGAATAAAAACAGCTGTAGCTTGTTAAGGTAATTACACAGGGGATAGGGTAATGTACTGGGAACTCCTCAGAAGAATCAGATTTGTGGTGAGGGGAGAGAGATAAAAGCTCATTTAGGAACGACATGAACATGCTGCGTATATAGCTGTTTATCAGTAAATATCTCCACTGAGATTAAGAAAAGCAGTAGCTTAATAAATTAAGTACTTCCTGGTATGTTTACTGTACTGGTAACTCCCCAAAACAATCTGGATTGTGGTGAGGGAACAGAGAAAAAAGCTCATTTAGGACCTGCACTTACGAAGGGCGTAGGCAGCTGTATATCAGGGAGTAAACCTTCTGAGAATAAAAACAGCTGGAGCTTGTTAAGGTAATTGCACAGGGGAAAGGATAATGTACTGGGAACTCCTCAGAAGAATCTGATTTGTTTTGAGGGGAGAGAGATAAAAGCTCATTTAGGAAAGACATGAACATGCTGCGTAGTTACTGTTTATCAGTAAATATCTCCACTGAGATTAATAAAAGCTGTAGCTTAATAAATTAAGTACTTCCTGGTATGGTTACTGTACTGGTAACTCCCCAAATGAATCTGGATTGTGGTGAAGGAACAGAGAAAAAAGCTCATTTAGGAACTGCACTTACGAAGGGGGTAGGCAGCTGTATATCAGGGAGTAAACCTTCTGAGAATAAAAACAGCTGAAGCTTGTTAAGGTAATTACACAGGGGAAAGGATAATGTACTGTGAACTCCTCAGAAGAATCTGATTTGTGGTGAGGGGAGAGAGATAAAAGCTCATTTAGGAACGACATGAACATGCTGCGTAGGTAACTGTTTATCAGTAAATATCTCCACTGAGATTAAGAAAAGCAGTAGCTTAATAAATTAAGTACTTCCTGGTATGGTTACTATACTGGTAACTCCCCAAAAGAATCTGGATTGTGGTGAGGGAACAGAGAAAAAAGCTCACTTAGGACCTGCACTTGCGAAGGGGTTAGGCAGCTGTATATCAGGGAGTAAACCTTCTGAGAATTAAAACAGCTGGAGCTTGTTAAGGTAATTACACAGGGGAAAGGATAATGTACTGGGAACTCCTGAGAAGAATCTGATTTGTGGTGAGGGGAGAGAGATAAAAGCTCTTTTAGGAACGATATGAACATGCTGCGTAGGTAGCTGTTTATCAGGGAGTAAACCTTCTGAGAATAAAAACATCTGGAGCTTGTTAAGGTAATTACACAGGGGATAGGATAATGTACTGGGAACTCCTCAGAAGAATCTGATTTGTGGTAAGGGGAGAGAGATAAAAGCTCATTTAGGAAAGACATGAACATGCTGCGTAGGTAGCTGTTTATCAGTAAATATCTCCACTGAGATTAAGAAAAGCAGTAGCTTAATAAATTAAGTACTTCCTGGTATGGTTACTGTACTGGTAACTCCCCAAAAGAATCTGCATTGTGTTGAGGAAACACAGAAAAATGCTCATTTAGGACCTGCACTTACGAAGGGGGTAGGCAGCTGTATATCAGGGAGTAAACCTTCTGAGAGTAAAAACAGCTGGAGCTTCTTAAAGTAATTACACAGGGGAAAGGGTAATGTACCGGGAACTCCTCAGAAGAATCTGATTTGTGGTGAGGGGAGAGAGATAAAAGCTCATTTAGGAACGACAGGACCATGCTGCGTACATAGCTGTTTATCAGTAAATATCTCCACTGAGATTAAGAAAAGCAGTAGCTTAATAAATTAAGTACTTCCTGGTATGGTTACTGTACTGGTAACTCCCCAAAAGAATCTGGATTGTGGTGAGGGAACAGAGAAAAAAGCTCATTTAGGACCTGCACTTACGAAGGGGGTAGGCAGCTGTATATCAGGGAGTAAACCTTCTGAGAATAAAAACAGCTGGAGCTTGTTAAGGTAATTGCACAGGGGAAAGGATAATGTACTGGGAACTCCTCAGAAGAATCTGATTTGTTTTGAGGGGAGAGAGATAAAAGCTCATTTAGGAAAGACATGAACATGCTGCGTAGTTACTGTTTATCAGTAAATATCTCCACTGAGATTAATAAAAGCAGTAGCTTAATAAATTAAGTACTTCCTGGTATGGTTACTGTACTGGTAACTCCCCAAATGAATCTGGATTGTATTGAAGGAACAGAGAAAAAAGCTCATTTAGGAACTGCACTTACGAAGGGGGAAGGCAGCTGTATATCAGGGAGTAAACCTTCTGAGAATAAAAACAGCTGAAGCTTGTTAAGGTAATTACACAGGGGAAAGAATAATGTACTGGGAACTCCTCAGAAGAATCTGATTTGTGGTGAGGGGAGAGAGATAAAAGCTCATTTAGGAACGACATGAACATGCTGCGTAGGTAACTGTTTATCAGTAAATATCTCCACTGAGATTAAGAAAAGCAGTAGCTTAATAAATTAAGTACTTCCTGGTATGGTTACTATACTGGTAACTCCCCAAAAGAATCTGGATTGTGGTGAGGGAACAGAGAAAAAAGCTCACTTAGGACCTGCACTTGGGAAGGGGTTAGGCAGCTGTATATCAGGGAGTAAACCTTCTGAGAATTAAAACAGCTGGAGCTTGTTAAGGTAATTACACAGGGGAAAGGATAATGTACTGGGAACTCCTGAGAAGAATCTGATTTGTGGTGAGGGGAGAGAGATAAAAGCTCTTTTAGGAACGATATGAACATGCTGCGTAGGTAGCTGTTTATCAGGGAGTAAACCTTCTGAGAATAAAAACATCTGGAGCTTGTTAAGGTAATTACACAGGGGATAGGATAATGTACTGGGAACTCCTCAGAAGAATCTGATTTGTGGTAAGGGGAGAGAGATAAAAGCTCATTTAGGAACGACATGAACATGCTGCGTATGTAGCTGTTTATCAGTAAATATCTCCAATGAGATTAAGAAAAGCAGTAGCTTAATAAATTAAGTACTTCCTGGTATGGTTACTGTACTGGTAACTCCCCAAAAGAATCTGCATTGTGTTGAGGAAACACAGAAAAATGCTCATTTAGGACCTGCACTTACGAAGGGGGTAGGCAGCTGTATATCAGGGAGTAAACCTTCTGAGAGTAAAAACAGCTGGAGCTTCTTAAAGTAATTACACAGGGGAAAGGGTAATGTACCGGGAACTCCTCAGAAGAATCTGATTTGTGGTGAGGGGAGAGAGATAAAAGCTCATTTAGGAACGACAGGACCATGCTGCGTACATAGCTGTTTATCAGTAAATATCTCCACTGAGATTAAGAAAAGCAGTAGCTTAATAAATTAAGTACTTCCTGTATGGTTACTGTACTGGTAACTCCCCAAAAGAATCTGGATTGTGGTGAGGGAACAGAGAAAAAAGCTCATTTAGGACCTGCACTTACGAAGGGGGTAGGCAGCTGTATATCAGGGAGTAAACCTTCTGAGAATAAAAACAGCTGGAGCTTGTTAAGGTAATTACACAAGGGAAAGGATAATGTACTGGGAACTCCTCAGAAGAATCTGATTTGTGGTGAGGGGAGAGAGATAAAAGCTCATTTAGGAACGACATGAACATGCTGCATAAGTAGCTGTTTATCAGTAAATATCTCCACTGAGATTAAGAAAAGCAGTAGCTTAATAAATTAAGTACTTCCTGGTATGGTTACTGTACTGGTAACTCCCAAAAGAATCTGGTTTGTGGTGAGGGAACAGAGAAAAAAGCTCATTTAGGACCTACACTTACGAAGGGTCTAGGCAGCTGTATATCAGGGAGTAAACCTTCTGAGAATAAAAACAGCTGGAGCTTTTTAACGTAATTACACAGGGGAAAGGATAATGTACTGGGAACTCCTCAGAAGAATCTGATTTGTGGTGAGGGGAGAGAGATAAAAGCTCATTTAGGAACGACATGAACATGCTGCGTAGGTAGCTGTTTGTCAGTAAATATCTCCACTGAGATTAAGAAAAGCAGTAGCTTAATAAATTAAGTACTTCCTGGTATGGTTACTGTACTGGTAACTCCCCAAAAGAATCTGGATTGCGGTGAGGGAACAGAGAAAAAGCTCATTTAGGACCTGCACTTACGAAGGGGGTAGGCAGCTGTATATCAGGGAGTAAACCTTCTGAGAATAAAAAAAGCTGGAGCTTTTTAAGGTAATTACACAGGGGAAAGGATAATGTACTGGGAACTCCTCAGAAGAATCTGATTTGTAGTGAGTGGAGAGAGATAAAAGCTCATTTAGGAACGACATGAACATGCTGCGTAGGTAGCTCTTTGTCAGTAAATATCTCCACTGAGATTAAGAAAAGCAGTAGCTTAATAAATTAAGTACTTCCTGGTATGGTTACTGTACTGGTAACTCCCCAAAAGAATCTGGATTGTGGTGAGGGAACAGAGAAAAAGCTCATTTAGGACCTGAACTTACGAAGGGGTTAGGCAGCTGTATATCAGGGAGTAAACCTTCTGAGAATAAAAACAGCTGGAGCTTGTTAAGGTAATTACAAAGGGTAAAAGATGAAGTACTGGGAACTCCTCAGAAGAACCTGATTTGTGGTGAGGGGAGAGAGATAAAAGCTCATTTAGGAACGACATGAACATGCTGCATACGTAGCTGTTTATCAGTAATATCTCCACTGAGATTAAGAAAAGCAGTAGCTTAATAAATTCAGTACTTCCTGGTATGGTTACTGTACTGGTAACTCCCCAAAAGAATCTGGATTGTGGTGAGGGAACAGAGAAAAAAGCTCATTTAGGACCTGCACTTACGAAGGGGGTAGGCAGCTGTATATCAGGGAGTAAACCTTCTGAGAATAAAAACAGCTGGAGCTTGTTAAGGTAATTACACATGGGAAAGGATAATGTACTGGGAACTCCTCAGAAGAATCTGATTTGTGGTGAGGGGAGAGAGATAAAAGCTCATTTAGCAACGACATGAACATGCTGCGTAGGTAGCTGTTTATCAGTAAATATCTCCACTGAGATTAAGAAAAAGAGTAGCTTAATAAATTAAGTACTTGCTGGTATGGTTACTGTACTGGGAACTCCCCAAAAGAATCTGGATTGTGGTGAGGGAACAGAGAAAAAAGCTCATTTAGGACCTGCACTTACGAAGGGGGTAGGCAGCTGTATATCAGGGAGTAAAACTTCTGAGAATAAAAACAGCTGGAGCTTGTTAAGGTAATTACACAGGGGAAAGGATAATGTACTGGGAACTCCTCAGAAGAATCTGATTTGTGGTGAGGGGAGAGAGATAAAAGCTCATTTAGGAACGACATGAACATGCTGCGTAGGTAGCTGTTTATCAGTAAATATCTCCACTGAGATTAAGAAAAGCAGTAGCTTAATAAATTAAGTACTTCCTGGTATGGTTACTGTACTGGTAACTCCCCAAAAGAATCTGGATTGTGGTGAGGGAACAGAGAAAAAAGCTCATTTAGGTCCTGCACTTACGAAGGGGGTAGGCAGCTGTATATCAGGGAGTAAACCTTCTGAGAATAAAAACAGCTGGAGCTTGTTAAGGTAATTACACAGGGGAAAGGATAATGTACTGGGAACTCCTCAGAAGAATCTGATTTGTGGTGAGCGCAGAGAGATAAAAGCTCATTTAGGAACGACATGAACATGCTGCATACGTAGGTGTTTATCAGTAAATATCTCCACTGAGATTAAGAAAAGCAGTAGCTTAATAAATTAAGTACTTCCTGGTATGGATACTGTACTGGTAACTCCCCAAAAGAATCTGGATTGTGGTGAGGGAACAGAGAAAAAAGCTCATTTAGGACCTGCACTTACGAAGGGGGTAGGCAGCTGTATATCAGTGAGTAAACCTTCTGAGAATAAAAACAGCTGGAGCTTGTTAAGGTAATTACACAGGGGAAAGGATAATGTACTGGGAACTCCTCAGAAGAATCTGATTTGTGGTGAGGGGAGAGAGATAAAAGCTCATTTAGGAACGACATAAACATGCTGCATAGGGAGCTGTTTATCAGTAAATATCTCCAATGAGATTAAGAAAAGCAGTAGCTTAATAAATTAAGTACTTCCTGGTATGGTTCCTGTACTGGTAACTCCCCAAAAGAATCTGGATTGTGGTGAGGGAACAGAGAAAAAAGCTCATTTAGGACCTGCACTTACGAAGGGGGTAGGCAGCTGTATATCAGGGAGTAAACCTTCTGAGAATAAAAACAGCTGGAGCTTGTTCAGGTAATTACAAAGGGGAAAGGATAATGTACTGGGAACTCCTCAGAAGAATCTGATTTGTGGTGAGCGGAGAGAGATAAAAGCTCATTTAGGAACGACATGAACATGCAGCGTAGGTAGCTGTTTATCAGTAAATATTTCCACTAAGATTAAGAAAAGCAGTAGCTTAATAAATTAAGTACTTCCTGGTATGGATACTGTACTGGTAACTCCCGAAAAGAATCTGGATTGTGGTGAGGGAACAGAGAAAAAAGCTCATTTAGGACCTGCACTTACGAAGGGGGTAGGCAGCTGTATATCAGGGAGTAAACCTTCTGAGAATAAAAACAGCTGGAGCTTGTTAAGGTAATTACACAGGGGAAAGGATAATGTACTGGAAACTCCTCAGAAGATTCTGATTTGTGGTGAGGGGAGAAAGATAAAAGCTCATTTCTGAACGACATGAACATACTGCGTAGGTAGCTGTTTATCAGTAAATATCTCCACTGAGATTAAGAAAAGTAGTAGCTTAATAAATTAAGTACTCCCTGGTATGGTTACTTTGCTGGTAACTCCCCAAAAGAATCTGGATTGTGGTGAGGGAAGAGAGAAAAAAGGTCATTTAGGACCTGCACATACGAAGGGGGTAGGCAGCTGTATATCAGGGAGTAAACCTTCTGAGAATAAAAATAGCTGGAGCTAGCTAAGGTAATTACACAGGGGAACGGATAATGTACTGGCAACTCCTCAGAAGAATCTGATTTGTGGTGAGGGGAGAGAGATAAAAGCTCATTTAGGAACGACATGAACATGCAGCGTAGATATCTGTTTATCATTAAATATCTCAACTGAGATTAAGAAAAGCAGGAGCTAAATAAATTAAGTACTTCCTGGTATGGTTACTGTACTGGTAACTCCCCAAAAGAATCTGGATTGTGGTGAGGGAACAGAGAAAAAAGCTCATTTAGGACCTGCATTTACGAAGGGGGTAGGCAGCTGTATATCAGGGAGTATACCTTCTGAAAATAAAAACAGCTGGAGCTTGTTAAGGTAATTACACAGGGGAAAGGATAATGTACTGGGAACTCCTCAGAAGAATCTGATTTGTGGTGAGGGGAGAGAGATAAAAGCTCATTTAGGAACGACATGAACATGATGCGTACGTAGCTGTTTATCAGTAAATATCTCCACTAAGTTTAAGAAAAGCAGTAGCTTAATAAATTAAGTACTTCTTGGTATGGTTACTGTACTGGTAATTCCCCAAAAAAATCTGGATTGTGGTGAGGGAACAGAGAAAAAAGCTCATTTAGGCCCTGCACTTACGAAGGGGGTAGGCAGCTGTATATCAGGGAGTAAACCTTCTGAGAATAAAAACTGCTGGAGCTTGTTAAGGTAATTACACAGGGGAAAGGATAATGTACTGGGAACTCCTCAGAAGAATCTGATTGGTGGTGAGGGGAGAGAGATAAAAGGTCATTTAAGAACGACATGAACATGCTGCGTAGGTAGCTGTTTATCAGTAAATATCTCCACTGAGATTAAGAAAAGCAGTAGCTTAATAAATTAAGTACTTCCAGGTATGGTTACTGTACTGTTAACTCCCCAAAAGAATCTGGATTGTGGTGAGGGGAACAGAGAAAAAAGCTCATTTAGGACCTTCACTTAAGAAGGGGGTAGGCAGCAGTATATCAGGGAGTAAACCTTCAGAGAATAATAACAGCTGGAGCTTGTTAAGGTAATTACACAGGGGAAAGGATAATGTACTGGGAACTCCTCAGAAGAATCTGATTTGTGGTGACTGGAGAGAGATAAAAGCTCATTTAGGAACGACATGAACATGCTGCATAGGTAGCTGTTTATCAGTAAATATCTCCACTGAGATTAAGAAAAGCGGGCTGGGGATATAGCCTAGTGGCAAGAGTGTCTGCCTCATATACACGAGGCGCTAGGTTCGATTCCCCAGCACCACATGTACAGAAAATGGCCATAAGCGGCGCTGTGGCTCAAGTGGCAGAGTGCTAGCCTTGAGGGGGAAGACATGAACATGCTGCGTAGGTAGCTGTTTATCAGTAAATATCTCCACTGAGATTAAGAAAAGCAGTAGCTTAATAAATTAAGTACTTCCTGGTATGGTTACTGTACTGGTAACTCCCCAAAAGAATCTGGATTGTGGTGAGGGAACACAGAAAAAAGCTCATTTAGGACCTGCACTTACGAAGGGGGTAGGCAGCTGTATATCAGGGAGTAAACCTTCTCAGAAAAAAAACAGCTGGAGCTTGTTAAGGTAATTACACAGGGGAAAGGATAATGTACTTGGAACTCCTCAGAAGAATCTGATTTGTGGTGAGGGGAGAGAGATAAAAGCTCATTTAGGAGCGACATGAACATGCTGCGTACGTAGCTGTTTATCAGTAAATATCTCCACTGAGATTAAGAAAAGCAGTAGCTTAATAAATTAAGTACTTCCTGGTATGGTTACTGTACTGGTAACTCCCCAAAAGAATCTGGATTGTGGTGAGGGAACAGAGAAAAAAGCACATTTAGGACCTGCACTTACGAACGGGGTAGACAGCTGTATATCAGGGAGTAAACCTTCTGAGAATAAAAACAGCTGGAGCTTGTTAAGGTAATTACACAGGGGAAAGGATAATGTACTGGGAACTCCTCAGAAGAATCTGATTTGTGGTGAGGGGAGAGAGATAAAAGCTCATTTAGGAACGACATGAACATGCTGCGTACGTTGCTGTTTATCAGTAAATATCTCCACTGAGATTAAGAAAAGCAGTAGCTTAATAAATTAAGTACTTCCTGGTATGGTTACTGTACTGGTAACTCCCCAAAAGAATCTGGATTGTGGTGAGGGAACAGAGAAAAAAGCTCATTTAGGACCTGCACTTACGAAGGGGGTAGGCAGCTGTATATCAGGGAGTAAACCTAATGAGAATTAAAACAGCTGGAGCTTGTTAAGGTAATTACACAGGGGAAAGCATAATGTACTGGGAACTCCTCAGAAGAATCTGATTTGTGGTGAGGCGAGAGAGATAAAAGCTCATTTACGAACGACATGAACATGCTGCGTAGATAGCTGTTTATCAGTAAATATCTCCACTGACATTAAGAAAAGCAGTAGCTTAATGAATTAAGTACTTCCTCGTATGGTTACTGTACTGTTAACTCCAAAAAAAATCTGGATTGTGGTGAGGGAACAGAGAAAAAAGCTCATTTAGGACCTGCACATACGAAGGGGGTAGGCAGCTGTATATCAGGGAGTAAACATTCTGAGAATAAAAACAGCTGGAGCTTGTTAAGGGTATTACACAGGGGAAAGGATAATGTACTGGGAACTCCTCAGAAGAATCTGGTTTGTGGTGGGGGGAGAGAGATAAAAGCTCATTTAGGAACGACATGAACATGCTGCGTAGGTAGCTGTTTATCAGTAAATATCTCCACTGAGATTAAGAAAAGCAGTAGCTTAATAAATTAAGTACTTCCTGGTATGGTTACTGTACTGGTAACTCCCCAAAAGAATCTGGATTGTGGTGAGGGAACAGAGAAAAAAGCTCATTTAGGACCTGCACTTACGAAGGAGGTAGGCAGCTGTATATCAGGGAGTAAACTTTCTGAGACTAAAAACACCTGGACTTGTTAAGGTAATTACACAGGGGAAAGGATAATGTACTGGCAACTCCTCATAAGAATCTGATTTGTGGTGAGGGGAGAGAGATAAAAGCTCATTTAGGAACGACATGAACATGCTGCGTAGGTAGCTGTTTATCAGTAAATATCTCCACTGAGATTACGAAAAGCAGTAGCTTAATAAATTAAGTACTTCCTGGTATGGTTACTGTACTGGTAAGTCCCCAAAAGAATCTTTATTGTGTTGAGGGAACAGAGAAAAAAGCTCATTTAGGACCTGCACTTACGAAGGGGGTAGGCAGCTGTATATCAGGGAGTAAACCTTCTGAGAATAAAAACAGCTGGAGCTTGTTAAGGTAATTACACAGGGGAAAGGATAATGTACTGGGAACTCCTCAGAAGAATCTGATTTGTGGTGAGGGGAGAGAGATAAAAGCTCATTTAGGAACGACATGAACATGCTGCGTAGGTAGCTGTTTATCAGTAAATATCTCCACTGAGATTAAGAAAAGCAGTAGCTTAATAAATTAAGTACTTCCTGGTATGGTTACTGTACTGGTAACTCCCCAAAAGAATCTGGATTGTGGTGAGGGAACGGAGAAAAAAGCTCTTTTAGGACCTGCACTTACTAAGGGGGTAGGCAGCTGTATATCAGGGAGTAAACCTTCTGAGAATAAAAACAGCTGGAGCTTGTTAAGGTAATTACACAGGGGAAAGGATAATGTACTGGGAACTCCTCAGAAGAATCTGATTTGTGGTGAGTGGAGAGAGATAAAAGCTCATTTAGGAACGACATGAACATGCTGCGAAAGTAGCTGTTTATCAGTAAATATCTCCACTGAGATTAAGAAAAGCAGTAGCTTAATAAATTAAGTACTTCCTGGTATGGTTACTGTACTGGTAACTCCCCAAAGGAATCTGGATTGTGGTGAGGGAACAGAGAAAAAAGCTCATTTAGGACCTGCACTTACGAAGGGGGTAGGCAGCTGTATATCACGGAGTAAACCTTCTGAGAATAAAAACAGTTGGAGCTTGTTAAGGGAATTACACAGGGGAAAGGATAATGTACTGGGAACTCCTCAGAAGAATCTGATTTGTGGTGAGGGGAGAGATAAAAGCTCATTTAGGAACGACATGAACATGCTGCGTATGTAGCTGTTTATCAGTAAATATCTCCACTGAGATTAAGAAAAGCAGTAGCTTAATAAATTAAGTATTTCCTGGTATGGTTACTGTACTGGAAACTCCCCAAAAGAATCTGGATTGTGGTGAGGGAACAGAGAAAAAAGCTCATTTAGGACCTGCACTTTCGAAGGGGGTAGGCAGCTGTATATCAGGGAGTAAACCTTCTGAGAATAAAAACAGCTGGAGCTTGTTAAGGTAATTACAAAGCGGGAAGTATAATGTACTGGGAACTCCTCAGAAGAATCTGATTTGTGGTGAGGGGAGAGAGATAAAAGGTCATTTAGGAACGACATGAACATGCTTCGTACGTAGCTGTTTATTAGTAAGTATCTCCACTGAGATTAAGAAAAGCAGTAGCTTAATAAATTAAGTACTTCCTGGTATGGTTACTGTACTGGTAACTCCCCAAAAGAATCTGGATTGTGGTGAGGAACAGGGAAAAAAGCTCATTTAAGACCTGCACTTACGAAGGGGGTAGGCAGCTGTATTTCAGGGAGTAAACCTTCTGAGAATAAGAACAGCTGGAGATTGTTAAGGTACTTACACAGAGTAAAGGATTATGTACTGGGAACTCCTCAGAAGAATCTGATTTGTTGTGAGGGGAGAGATATGAAAGCTCATTTACGAACGACATGAACATGCTGCGTACGTAGCTGTTTATCAGTAAATATCTCCACTGAGATTAAGAAAAGCAGTAGCTTAATAAATTAAGTACTTCCTGGTATGGTTACTGTACTGGTAACTCCCCAAAGAATCTGGATTGTGGTGAGGGAACAGAGAAAAAAGCTCATTTAAGACCTACACTTACGAAGGGAGTAGGCAGCTGCATATCAGGGAGGAAAACATCTGAGAATAAAAACAGCTGGAGCTTGTTAAGGTAATTACACAGGGGAAAGGATAATGTACTGGGAACTCCTAAGAAGAATCTGATTCGTGGTGAGGGGAGAGAGATAAAAGCTCATTTAGGAACGACATGAACATGCTGCGTACGTAGCTGTTTATCAGAAAATATCTCCACTGAGATTAAGAAAAGCAGTAGCTTAATAAATTAAGTACTTCCTGGTATGGTTACTGTACCGGTGACTCCCCAAAAGAATCTGGATTGTGGTGAGGGAACAGAGAAAAAAGCTCATTTATGACCTGCACTTACGAAGGGAGTAGGCAGCTGTATATCAGGGAGTAAAACTTCTGAGAATAAAAAGAGCTGGAGCTTGTTAAGGTAATTACACAGGGGAAAGGATAATGTACTGGGAACTCCTCAGAAGAATCTTATTTGTGGTGAGGGGAGAGAGATAAAAGCTCATTTAGGAACGATATGAACATGCTGCGTACGTAGCTGTTTATCTGAAAATATCTCCACTGACATTAAGAAAAGCAGTAGCTTAATAAATTAAGTACTTCCTGGTATGGTTACTGTACTGGTAACTCCCCAAAAGAATCTGGATTGTGGTGAGGGAACAGAGAAAAAGCTCCTTTTGGACCTGCACTTACGAAGGGGGTAGGCCGCTGTATATCAGTGAGTAAACCTGCTGAGAATAAAAACAGCTGGAGATAGTTAAGGTAATTACACAGGGGAAAGGTTAATGTACTGGGAACAATTCAGAAGAATCTGATTTGTGGTGAGGGGAGAGAGATAAAAGCTCATTTAGGAACGACATGAACATGCTGCGTAGGTAGCTGTTTTTCAGTAAATATCTCCACTGAGATTAAGAAAAGCAGTAGCTTAATAAATTAAGTACTTCCTGGTATAGTTACTGTACTGGTAACTCCCCAAAAGAATCTGGATTGTGGTGAGGGAACAGATATAAAAGCTCATTTAGGACCTGCTCTTTCGAAGGGGGTAGGCAGCTGTATATCAGGGAGTAAACCTTCTGAGAATAAAAACAGCTGGAGCTTGTTAAGGTAATTACACAGGGGAAAGGATAATGTACTGGGAACTCCTCAGAAGAATCTGATTTGTGGTGAGGGGAGAGAGATAAAAGCTCATTTAGGGACGACATGGACATGCTGCGTACATAGCTGTTTATCAGTGAATATCTCCACTGAGATTAAGAAAAGCAGTAGCTTAATAAATTAAGTACTTCCTGGTATGGTTACTGTACCGGTAACTCCACAAAAGAATCTTGATTGTGGTGAGGGAACAGAGAAAAAAGCTCATTTAGGACCTGCACTTACGAAGGGGGTAGGCAGCTGTATATCAGGGAGTAAACCTTCTGAAAATAAAAACAGCTGGAGCTTGTTAAGGTAATTACACAGGGGAAAGGATAATGTACTGGGAACTCCTCAGAAGAATCTGATTTGTGGTGAGGGGAGAGAGATAAAAGCTCATTTAGGAACGACATGAACATGCTGCGTAGGTAGCTGTTTATCAGTTAATATCTCCACTGAGATTAAGAAAAGCAGTAGCATAATAAATTAAGTACTTCCTGGTATTGTTACTGTACTGGTAACTCCCCAAAAGAATCTGGATTTTGGTGAGGGAACAGAGAAAAAAGCTCATTTACGACCAGCACTTACGAAGAGGGTAGGCAGCTGTATATCAGGGAGTAAACCTTCTGAGAATAAAAACAGCTGGAGCTTGTTAAGTTAATTACACAGGGGAAAGGATAATGTACTGGGAACTCCTCAGAAGAATCTGATTTGTGGTGAGGGGAGAGAGATAAAAGCTCATTTAGGAACGACATGAACATGCTGCGTAGGTAACTGTTTATCAGTAAATATCTCCACTGAGATTAAGAAAAGCAGTAGCTTAGTAAATTAAGTACTTCCTGGTATGGTTACTGTACTGGTAACTCCCCAAAAGAATCTGGATTGTGGTGCGGGAACAGAGAAAGAAGCTCATTTAGGACCTGCACTTACGAAGGGGGTAGGCAGATGTATATCAGGGAGTAAATCTTCTGAGAATAAAAACAGCTGGAGCCAGTTAAGGTAATTACACAGGGGAACGGATAATGTACTGGGAACTCCTCAGAAGAACCTGATATGTGGTGAGGGGAGAGAGATAAAAGCTCATTTAAGAACGACATGAACATGCTGCGAACGTAGCAGTTTATCAGTAAATATCTCCACTGAGATTAAGAAAAGCAGTATCTTAATAAATTAATTACTTCCTGGTATGGTTACTGTACTGGTCACTCCCCAAAAGAATCTGGATTGTGGTGAGGGAACAGAGAAAAAAGCTCATTTAGGACCTGCAATTACGAAGGGGGTAGGCAGCTGTATATCAGGGAGTAAACCTTCTGAGAATAAAAACAGTAGGAGCTTGTTAAGGTAATTACACAGGGGAAAGGATAATGTACTCGGAACTCCTCAGAAGAATCTGATTTTTGGTGAGGGGAGAGAGATAAAAGCTCATTTAGGAACGACATGAACATGTTGCGTACGTAGCTGTTTATCAGTAAATATCACCACTGAGATTATGAAATGCAGTAGCTTAATGAATTAAGTACTTCCTGGTATGGTTACTGTACTGGTAACTCCCCAAAAGAATCTGGATTGTGGTTTGGGAACAGAGAACAAAGCTCATTTATGACTTGCACTTAAGAAGGGAGTAGGCAGCTGTATATAAGGGAGTAAACCTTCTGAGAATAAAAACAGCTGGAGATTGTTAAGGTAATTACACAGGGGAACGGATAAGGTACTGGGAACAATTCAGAAGAATCTGATTTGTGGTGAGGGGAGAGAGATAAAAGCTCATTTAGGACCTGCACTTACGAAGGGGGTAGGCAGCTGTATTTCAGGGAGTAAACCTTCTGAGAATAAGAACAGATGGAGCTTGTTAAGGTAATTACACAGAGGAAAGGATTATGTACTGGGAACTCGTCAGAAGAATCTGATTTGTTGTGAGGGGAGAGACATGAAAGCTCATTTACGAACGACATGAACATGCTGTGTAGGTAGCTGTTTATCAGTAAATATCTCCACTGAGATTAAGAAAAGCAGTAGCTTAATAAATTAAGTACTTCCTGGTATGGTTACTGTACTGGAAACTCCCCAAAAGAATCTGGATTGTGGTGAGGGAACAGAGAAAAAAGCTCATTTAGGACCTGCACTTTCGAAGGGGGTAGGCAGCTGTATATCAGGGAGTAAACCTTCTGAGAATAAAAACAGCTGGAGCTTGTTAAGGTAATTACACAGGGGAAAGGATAATGTACTCGGAACTCCTCAGAAAAATCTGATTTGTGGTGACGGGAGAGAGATAAAAGCTCATTTAGGAACGACATGAACATGCTGCGTATGAAGCTGTTTATTAGTAAGTATCTCCACTGAGATTAAGAAAAGCAGTAGCTTAATAAATTAAGTACTTCCTGGTATGGTTACTGTACTGGTAACTCCCCAAAAGAATCTGGATTGTGGTGAGGGAACAGAGAAAATAGCTCATTTAGGACCTGCACTTACGAAGGGGGTAGGCAGCTGTATTTCAGGGAGTAAACCTTCTGAGAATAAGAACAGCTGGAGCTTGTTAAGGTAATTACACAGAGGAAAGGATAATGTACTGGGAACTCCTCAGAAGAATCTGATTTGTGGTGAGGGGAGAGAGATAAAAGCTCATTTAGGAACAACAGCAACATGCTGCGTAGGTAGCTGTTTATCAGTAAATATCTCCACTGAGATTAAGAAAAGCAGGAGCTAAATAAATTAAGTACTTCCTGGTATGGTTACTGTACTGGTAACTCCACAAAAGAATCTGGATTGTGGTGAGGGAACAGAGAAAAAAGCTCATTTAGGACCTGCACTTACGAAGGGGGTAGGCAGCTGTTTATCAGGGAGTAAACCTTCTGAGAATAAAAACAGCTGGAGGTTGTTAAGGTAATTACACAGGGGAAAGGATAATGTACTCGGAACTCCTCAGAAGAATCTGATTTGTGGTGAGGGGAGAGAGATAAAAGCTCATTTAGGAACGACATGAACATGTTGCGTACGTAGCTGTTTATCAGTAAATATCACCACTAAGATTAAGAAAAGCAGTAGCTTAATGAATTAAGTACTTCCTGGTATGGTTCCTGTACTGGTAACTCCCCAAAAGAATCTGGATTGTGGTTTGGGAACAGAGAACAAAGCTCATTTATGACTTGCACTTACGAAGGGAGTAGGCAGCTGTATATAAGGGAGTAAACCTTCTGAGAATAAAAACAGCTGGAGATTGTTAAGGTAATTACACAGGGGAGCGGATAATGTACTGGGAACAATTCAGAAGAATCTGATTTGTGGTGAGGGGAGAGAGATAAAAGCTCATTTAATAACGACATGAACATGCTGCCTAGGTAGCTGTTTATCAGTAAATATCTCCACTGAGATTAAGAAAAGCAGTAGCTTAATAAATTAAGTACTTCCTGGTATGGTTACTGTACTGGTAACTCACCAAAGAATCTGGATTGTGGTGAGGGAACAGAGAAAAAAGCTCATTTAGGACCTGCACTTTCGAAGGGGGTAAGCAGATGTATATCAGGGAGTAAACCTTCTGAGAATAAAAACAGCTGGAGCTTGTTAAGGTAATTACAAAGCGGGAAGTATAATGTACTGGGAACTCCTCAGAAGAATCTGATTTGTGGTGAGGGGAGAGAGATAAAAGCTCATTTAGGAACGACATGAACATGCTGCGTACTTAGCTGTTTATCAGAAAATATCTCCACTGAGATTAAGAAAAGCAGTAGCTTAATAAATTAAGTGCTTCCTGGTATGGTTACTGTACTGGTAACTCCCCAAAAGAATCTGGATTGTGGTGAGGGAACAGAGAAAAAGCTCCTTTAGGACCTGCACTTACGAAGGGGGTAGGCAGCTGTATATCAGTGAGTAAACCTGCTGAGAATAAAAACAGCTGGAGCTTGTTAAGGTAATTACACAGGGGAAAGGTTAATGTACTGGGAACAATTCAGAAGAATCTGATTTGTGGTGAGGGGAGAGAGATAAAAGCTCATTTAGGAACGACATGAACATGCTGCGTAGGTAGCTGTTTATCAGTAAATATCTCCACTGAGATTAAGAAAAGCAGTAGCTTAATAAATTAAGTATTTCCTTTTATGGTTACTGTACTGGAAACTACCCAAAAGAATCTGGATTGTGGTGAGGGAACAGAGAAAAAAGCTCATTTAGGACCTGCACTTTCGAAGGGGTAGGCAGCTGTATATCAGGGAGTAAACCTTCTGAGAATAAAAACAGCTGGAGATTGTTAAGGTAATTACACAGGGGAACGGATAAGGTACTGGGAACAATTCAGAAGAATCTGATTTGTGGTGAGGGGAGAGAGATAATAGCTCATTTAGGACCTGCACTTACGAAGGGGGTAGGCAGCTGTATTTCAGGGAGTAAACCTTCTGAGAATAAGAACAGCTGGAGCTTGTTAAGGTAATTACACAGAGGAAAGGATAATGTACTGGGAACTCGTCAGAAGAATCTGATTTGTTGTGAGGGGAGAGACATGAAAGCTCATTTACGAACGACATGAACATGCTGCGTAGGTAGCTGTTTATCAGTAAATATCTCCACTGAGATTAAGAAAAGCAGTAGCTTAATAAATTAAGTACTTCCTGGTATGGTTACTGTACTGGTAACTCCCCAAAGAATCTGGATTGTGGTGAGGGAACAGAGAAAAAAGCTCATTTAGGACCTGCACTTACGAAGGGAGTAGGCAGCTGTATATCAGGGAGGAAAACTTCTGAGAATAAAAACAGCTGGAGCTTGTTAATGTAATTACACAGGGGAAAGGATAATGTACTGGGAACTCCTCAGAAGAATCTGATTTGTGGTGAGGGGAGAGAGATAAAAGCTCATTTAGGAACGACATGAACATGCTGCGTACGTAGATGTTTATAAGAAAATATCTCCACTGAGATTAAGAAAAGCAGTAGCTTAATAAATTAAGTACTTCCTGGTATGGTTACTGTACCGGTAACTCCCCAAAAGAATCTGGATTGTGGTGAGGGAACAGAGAAAAAAGCTCATTTAGGACCTGCACTTACGAAGGGGGTAGGCAGCTGTATATCAGGGAGTAAAACTTCTGAGAATAAAAACAGCTGGAGCTTGTTAAGGTAATTACACAGGGGAAAGGATAATGTACTGGGAACTCCTCAGAAGAATCTGATTTGTGGTGAGGGGAGAGAGATAAAAGCTCATTTAGGAACGACATGAACATGCTGCGTAGGTAGCTGTTTATCAGTAAATATCTCCACTGAGATTAAGAAAAGCAGTAGCTTAATAAATTAAGTACTTCCTGGTATGGTTACTGTACTGGAAACTCCCCAAAAGAATCTGGATTGTGGTGAGGGAACAGAGAAAAAAGCTCATTTAGGACCTGCACTTTCGAAGGGGGTAGGCAGCTGTATATCAGGGAGTAAACCTTCTGAGAATAAAAACAGCTGGAGCTTGTTAAGGTAATTATACAGGGGAAAGGATAATGTACTGGGAACTCCTCAGAAGAATCTGATTTGTGGTGAGGGGAGAGAGATAAAAGCTAATTTAGGAACGACATGAACAGGCTTCGTACGTAGCTGTTTATTAGTAAGTATCTCCGCTGAGATTAAGAAAAGCAGTAGCTTAATAAATTAAGTACTTCCTGGTATGGTTACTGTACTGGTAACTCCCCAAAAGAATCTGGATTGTGGTGAGGGAACAGAGAAAAAAGCTCATTTAGGACCTGCACTTACGAAGGGGGTAGGCAGCTGTATTTCAGGGAGTAAACCTTCTGAGAATAAGAACAGCTGGAGCTTGTTAAGGTAATTACACAGAGGAAAGGATAATGTACTGGGAACTCGTCAGAAGAATCTGATTTGTTGTGAGGGGAGAGACATGAAAGCTCATTTACGAACGACATGAACATGCTGGGTACGTAGCTGTTTATCAGTAAATATCTGCACTGAGATTAAGAAAAGCAGTAGCTTAATAAATTAAGTACTTCCTGGTATGGTTACTGTACTGGTAACTCCCCAAAGAATCTGGATTGTTGTGAGGGAACAGAGAAAAAAGCTCATTTAGGACCTGCACTTACGAAGGGGGTAGGCAGCTGTATATCTGGGAGGAAAACTTCTGAGAATAAAAACAGCTGGAGCTTGTTAAGGTAATTACACAGGGGAAAGGATAATGTACTGGGAACTCCTCAGAAGAATCTGATTTGTGGTGAGGGGAGAGAGATAAAAGCTCATTTAGGAACGACATGAACATGCTGCATACGTAGCTGATTATCAGAAAATATCTCCACTGAGATTAAGAAAAGCAGTAGCTTAATAAATTAAGTACTTCCTGGTATGGTTACTGTACTGGTAACTCCCCAAAAGAATCTGGATTGTGGTGAGGGAACAGAGAAAAAGCTCCTTTAGGACCTGCACTTACGAAGGGGGTAGGCAGCTATATATCAGTGAGTAAACCTGCTGAGAATAAAAACAGCTGGAGCTTGTTAAGGTAATTACACAGGGGAAAGGTCAATGTACTGGGAACCATTCAGAAGAATCTGATTTGTGGTGAGGGGAGAGAGATAAAAGCTCATTTAGGAACGACATGAACATGCTGCGTAGGTAGCTGTTTATTAGTAAATATCTCCACTGAGATTAAGAAAAGCAGTAGCTTAATAAATTAAGTACTTCCTGGTATGGTTACTGTACTGGAAACTCCCCAAAAGAATCTGGATTGTGGTGAGGGAACAGAGAAAAATGCTCATTTAGGACCTGCACTTTCGAAGGGGGTAGGCAGCTGTATATCAGGGAGTAAACCTTCTGAGAATAAAAACAGCTGGAGCTTGTTAAGGTAATTACACAGGGGAAAGGATAATGTACTGGGAACTCCTCAGAAGAATCTGATTTGTGGTGAGGGGAGAGAGATAAAAGCTCATTTAGGAAGGACATGAACATGCTGCGTACGTAGCTGTTTATCAGTAAATATCTCCACTGAGATTAAGAAAAGCAGTAGCTTAATAAATTAAGTACTTCCTGGTATAGTTCCTGTACCGGTCACTCCACAAAAGAATCTGGATTGTGGTGAGGGAACAGAGAAAAAAGCTCATTTAGGACCTGCACTTTCGAAGGGGGTAGGCAGCTGTATATCAGGGAGTAAACCTTCTGAGAATAAAAACAGCTGGAGCTTGTTAAGGTAATTACACAGGGGAAAGGATAATGTACTGGGAACTCCTCAGAAGAATCTGATTTGTGGTGAGGGGAGAGAGATAAAAGCTCATTTAGGAACGACATGAACATGCTGTGTAGGTAGCTGTTTATCAGTTAATATCTCCACTGACATTAAGAAAAGCAGTAGCTTAATAAATTAAGTACTTCCTGGTATTGTTACTGTACTGGTAACTCCCCAAAAGAATCTGGATTGTGGTGAGGGAACAGAGAAAAAAGCTCATTTAGGACCTGCACTTACGAAGGGGGTAGGCAGCTGTATATCAGGGAGTAAACCTTCTGAGAATAAAAACCGCTGGAGCTTGTTAAGGTAATTACACAGGGGAAAGGATAATGTACTGGGAACTCGTCAGAAGAATCTGATTTGTGGTGAGAGGAGAGAGATAAAAGCTCATTTAGGAACGACATGAACATGCTGCGTAGGTAGCTGTTTATCAGTAAATATCTCCACTGAGATTAAGAAAAGCAGTAGCTTAGTAAATTAAGTACTTCCTGGTATGGTTACTGTACTGGTAACTCCCCAAAAGAATCTGGATTGTGGTGAGGGAACAGAGAAAAAAGCTCATTTAGGACCTGCACTTACGAAGGGGGTAGGCAGCTGTATATCAGGGAGTAAACCTTCTGAGAATAAAAACAGCTGGAGCTTGTTAAGGTAATTACACAGGGGAAAGGATAATGTACTGGGAACTCCTCAGAAGAACCTGATTTGTGGTGAGGGGAGAGAGATAAAAGCTCATTTAGAAACGACATGAACATGCTGGGTACGTAGCAGTTTATCAGTAAATATCTCCACTGAGATTAAGAAAAGCAGTAGCTTAATAAATTAAGTCCTTCCTGGTATGGTTACTGTACTGGTAACTCCCCAAATAATCTGGATTGTGGTGAGGGAACAGAGAAAAAAGCTCATTTAGGACCTGCACTTTCGAAGGGGGTAGGCAGATGTATATCAGGGAGTAAACCTTCTGAGAATAAAAACAGCTGGATCTTGTTAAGGTAATTACAAAGGGGAAAGGATAATGTACTGGGAAATCCTCAGAAGTATCTGATTTGTGGTGAGGGGAGAGAGATAAAAGCTCATTTAGGAACGACATGAACATGCTGCGTACGTACCTGTTTATCAGTAAATATCTCCACTGAGATTAAGAAAAGCAGTAGCTTAATAAATTAAGTACTTCCTGGTATGTTTACTGTACTGGTAACTCCCCCAAAGAATCTGGATTGTGGTGAGGTAACAGAGAAAAAAGCTCATTTAGGACCTCCACTTACGAAGGGGGTAGGCAGCTGTATTTCAGGGAGTAAACCTTCTGAGAATAAGAACAGCTGGAGCTTGTTAAGGTAATTACACAGAGGAAAGGATAATGTACTGGGAACTCCTCAGAAGAATCTGATTTGTTGTGAGGGGAGAGAGATAAAAGCTCATTTACGAACGACATAAACGTGCTGCGTAGGTAGCTGTTTATCAGTAAATATCTCCACTGAGATTTAGAAAAGCAGTAGCTTAATAAATTAAGTCCTTCCTGGTATGGTTACTGTACTGGTAACTCCCCAAAAGAATCTGGATTGTGGTGAGGGAACAGAGAAAAAAGCTCATTTAGGACCTGCACTTTCGAAGGGGGTAGGCAGCTGTATATCAGGGAGGAAACCTTCTGAGAATAAAAACAGCTGGAGCTTGTTAAGGAAATTACACAGGGGAAAGGATAATGTACTGGGTACTCCTCAGAAGAATCTGATTTGTGGTGAGGGGAGAGAGATAAAAGCTCATTTAGGAACGACATGAACATGCTGCGTACGTAGCTGTTTATCAGAAAATATCTCCACTGAGATTAAGAAAAGCAGTAGCTTAATAAATTAAGTACTTCCTGGTATGGTTACTGTACTGGTAACTCCCCAAAAGAATCTGGATTGTGGTGAGGGAACAGAGAAAAAGTTCCTTTAGGACCTGCACTTACGAATGGGGTAGGCAGCTGTATATCAGTGAGTAAACCTTCTGAGAATAAAAACAGCTGGAGCTTGTTAAGGTAATTACACAGGGGAAAGGTTAATGTACTGGGAACAATTCAGAAGAATCTGATTTGTGGTGAGGGGAGAGAGATAAAAGCTCATTTAGGAACGATATGAACATGCTGCGAAGGTAGCTGTTTATCAGTAAATATCTCCACTGAGATTAAGAAAAGCAGTAGCTTAATAAATTAAGTATTTCCTGGTATGGTTACTGTACTGGAAACTCCCCAAAAGAATCTGGATTGTGGTGAGGGAACAGAGAAAAAAGCTCATTTAGGACCTGCACTTTCGAAGGGGGTAGGCAGCTGTATATCAGGGAGTAAACCTTCTGAGAATAAAAACAGCTGGAGCTTGTTAAGGTAATTACACAGGGGAAAGGATAATGTACTGGGAACTAATCAGAAGAATCTGATTTGTGGTGAGGGGAGAGTGATAAAAGCTCATTTAGGAAGGACATGAACATGCTGGGTACGTAGCTGTTTATCAGTAAATATCTCTACTGAGATTAAGAAAAGCAGTAGCTTAATAAATTCAGTACTTCCTGGTATAGTTACTGTACCGGTCACTCCACAAAAGAATCTGGATTGTGGTGAGGGAACAGAGAAAAAAGCTCATTTAGGACCTGCACTTACGAAGGGGGTAAGCAGCTATATATCAGGGAGTAAACCTTCTGAGAATAAAAACAGCTGGAGCTTGTTAAGGTAATTACACAGGGGAAAGGATAATGTACTGGGAACTCCTCAGAAGAATCTGATTTGTGGTGAGGGCAGAGATTTAAAAGCTCATTTAGGAACTACATGAACATGCTGCGTAAGTAGCTGTTTATCAGTAAATATCTCCACTGAGATTAAGAAAAGCAGTAGCTTAATAAATTAAGTACTTCCTGGTATGGTTACTGTACTGGTAACTCCCCAAAAGAATCTGGATTGTGGTGAGGGAACAGAGAAAAAAGCTCATTTAGGACCTGCAATTACGAAGGGGGTAGGCAGCTGTATATCAGGGAGTAAACCTTCTGAGAATAAAAACAGCTGGAGCTTGTTAAGGTAATTACACAGGGGAAAGGATAATGTACTGGGAAATTCTCAGAAGAATGTGATTTGTGGTGAGGGAAGAGAGATAAAAGCTAATTTAGGAACGACATGAACATCATGCGTATGTAGCTGTTTATCAGTAAATATCTCCACTGAGATTAAGAAAAGCAGTAGCTTAAAATTAAGTACTTCCTGGTATGGTTACTGTACTGATAACTCCCCAAAAGAATCTGGATTGTGGTGAGGGAACAGAGAAAAAAGCTCATTTAGGACCTACACTTACGAAGGGGGTAGGCAGCTGTATATCAGGGAGTAAACATTCTGAGAATAAAAACAGCTGGAGCTTGTTAAGGTAATTACACTTTGGACAGGATAAAGTACTGGGAACTCCTCAGAAGAATCTGATTTGTGGTGAGGGCAGAGAGATAAAAGCTCATTTAGAAACGACATGAACATGCTGCGTAGGTAGCTGTTTATCAGTAAATATCTCCACTGAAATTAAGAAAAGCAGTAGCTTAATAATTTAAGTACTTCCTGGTATGGTTACTGTACTGGTAACTCCCCAAAAGAATCTGGATTGTGGTGAGGGAACAGAGAAAAAAGCTCATTTAGGACCTGCAATTACGAAGGGGGTAGGCAGCTGTATATCAGGGAGTAAACCTTCTGAGCATAAAAACAGCTGGAGCTTGTTAAGGTAATTACACAGGGGAAAGGAAAATGTACTGGGAACTCCTGAGAAGAATCTGATTTGTGGTGAGGGGAGAGAGATAAAAGCTAATTTAGGAAAGATATGAACATGCTGCGTAGGTAGCTGTTTATCAGGGAGTAAACCTTCTGAGAATAAAAACAGCTGGAGCTTGTTAAGGTAATTACACAGGGGAAAGGATAATGTACTGGGAACTCCTCAGAAGAATCTGATTTGTGGTGAGGGGAGAGAGATAAAAGCTCATTTAGGAACGACATGAACATGCTGCGTAGGTAGCTGTTTATCAGTAAATATCTCCACTGAGATTAAGAAAAGCAGTAGCTTAATAAATTAAGTACTTCCTGGTATGGTTACTGTACTGGTAACTCCCCAAAAGAATCTGCATTGTGTTGAGGAAACAGAGAAAAAAGCTCATTTAGGACCTGCACTTACGAAGGGGGGTAGGCAGCTGTATATCAGGGAGTAAACCTTCTGAGAGTAAAAACAGCTGGAGCTTGTTAAGGTAATTACACAGGGGAAAGGGTAATGTACCGGGAACTCCTCAGAAGAATGTGATTTGTGGTGAGGGGAGAGAGATAAAAGCTCATTTAGGAACGACAGGACCATGCTGCGTACATAGTTGTTTATCAGTAAATATCTCCACTGAGATTAAGAAAAGCAGTAGCTTAATAAATTAAGTACTTCCTGGTATGGTTACTGTACTGGTAACTCCCCAAGAGAATCTGGATTGTGGTGAGGGAACAGAGAAAAAAGCTCATTTAGGACCTGCACTTAGGAAGGGGGGTAGGCAGCTGTATATCAGGGAGTAAACCTTCTGAGAATAAAAACAGCTGGAGCTTGTTAAGGTAATTACACAGGGGAAAGGATAATGTACTGGGAACTCCTCAGAAAAATCTGATTTGTGGTGAGGGGAGAGAGATAAAAGCTCATTTAGGAACGACATGAACATGCTGCGTAGGTAGCTGTTTATCAGTAAATATCTCCACTGAGATTAAGAAAAGCAGTAGCTTAATAAATTAAGTACTTCCTGGTATGGTTCCTGTACTGGTAACTCCCCAAAAGAATCTGCATTGTGTTGAGGGAACCGAGAAAAAAGCTCATTTAGGACCTGCACTTACGAAGGGGGGTAGGCAGCTGTATATCAGGGAGTAAACCTTCTGAGAGTAAAAACAGCTGGAGCTTGTTAAGGTAATTACACAGGGGAAAGGGTAATGTACCGGGAGCTCCTCAGAAGAATCTGATTTGTGGTGAGGGGAGAGAGATAAAAGCTCATTTAGGAACGACAGGAACATGCTGCGTACATAGCTGTTTATCAGTAAATATCTCCCCTGAGTTTAAGAAAAGCAGTAGCTTAATAAATTAAGTACTTCCTGGTATGGTTACTGTACTGGTAACTCCCGAAAGGAATCTGGGTTCTGGTGAGGGAACAGAGAAAAAAGCTCATTTATGACCTGCACTTACGAAGGGGGTAGGCAGCTGTATATCAGGGAGTAAACCTTCTGAGAATAAAAACAGCTGGAGCTTGTTAAGGTAATTACACAAGGGAAAGGATAATGTACTGGGAACTCCTCAGAAGAATCTGATTTTTGTTGATTGGTGAGAGATAAAGCTCATTTAGGAACGACATGAACATGCTGCGTAGGTAGCAGTTTATCAGTAAATATCTCCACTGAGATTAAAGAAAAGCAGTAGCTTAATAAATTAAGTATTCCTGGTATGGGTACTGTACTGGTAACTCCCCAAGAGAATCTGGATTGTGGTGAGGGAACAGAGAAAAAAGCTCATTTAGGACCTGCAATTACGAAGCGGGTAGGCAGCTGTATAAAAGGGAGTAAACCTTCTGAGAATAAAAACAGCTGGAGCTTGTTAAGGTAATTACACAGGGGAAAGGATAATGTACTGGGAACTCCTGAGAAGAATCTGATTTGTGGTGAGGGGAGAGAGATAAAAGCTCAGTTAGGAACGATATGAACATGCTGCGTAGGTAGCTGTTTTTCAGTAAATAGCTCCACTGAGATTAAGAAAAGCAGTAGCTTAATAAATTAAGTACTTCCTGGTATGGTTACTGTACTGGTAACTCCCCAAAAGAATCTGGATTGTGGTGAGGGAACAGAGAAAAAAGCTCATTTAGGACCTGCACTTACGAAGGGGGTAGGCAGCTGTATATCAGGGAGTAAACCTTCTGAGAATAAAAACAGCTGGAGCTGGTTAAGGTAATTATACAGGGGAAAGGATAATGTACTGGGAACTCCTCAGAAGAATCTGATTTGTGGTGAGGGGAGAGAGATAAAAGCTCCTTTAGGAACGACATGAACATTCTGCGTAGGTAGCTTTTTATAAGTAAATAGCTCCACTGAGATTAAGAAAAGCAGTAGCTTAATAAACTAAATACTTCCTGGTATGGTTACTGTACTGGTAACTCCCCAAAAGAACCTGGATTGTGTTGAGGAAACAGAGAAAAAATCTTATTTAGGAACTGAACTTACGAAGGGGGTAGGCAGCTGTATATCAGGGAGTAAACCTTCTGAGAATAAAAACAGCTGGAGCTTGTTAAGGTAATTAAACAGGGGAAAGGATAATGTACTTGGAACTCCTCAGAAGAATCTGATTTTTGGTGAGGGGAGAGAGATAAAAGCTCATTTAGGAACGACATGAATAAGCTGCGTAGGTAGCTGTTTATCAGTAAATATCTCCACTGAGATTAAGAAAAGCAGTAGCTTAATAAATTAAGTACTTCCTGGTAAGGTTACTGTACTGGTAACTCCCCAAAAGAATCTGGATTGTGGTGAGGGAACAGAGAAAAAAGGTCATTTAGGACCTGCACTTACGAAGGGGGTAGGCAGCTGTATATCAGGGAGTAAACCTTCTGAGAATAAAAACAGCTGGAGCTTGTTTAGGTAATTACCCAGGGGAAAGGATAATGTACCGGGAACTCCTCAGAAGAATCTGCTTTGTGGTGAGGGGAGAGAGATAAAAGCTCATTTAGGAACGACATGAACATGCTGCGTAGGTAGCTGTTTATCAGTAAATATCTCCACTGAGATTAAGAAAAGCAGTAGCTTAATAAATTAAGTACTTCCTGGTATGGTTACTGTACTGGTAACTCCCCAAAAGAATCTGCATTGTGTTGAGGGAACAGAGAAAAAAGCTCATTTAGGACCTGCACTTACGAAGGGGGTAGGCAGCTGTATATCAGGGAGTAAACCTTCTGAGAGTAAAAACAGCTGGAGCTTGTTAAGGTAATTACACAGGGGGAAAGGGTAATGTACCGGGAGCTCCTCAGAAGAATCTGATTTGTGGTGAGGGGAGAGAGATAAAAGCTCATTTAGGAACGACAGGAACATGCTGCGTACATAGCTGTTTATCAGTAAATATCTCCCCTGAGTTTAAGAAAAGCAGTAGCTTAATAAATTAAGTACTTCCTGGTATGGTTACAGTACTGGTAACTCCCCAAAGGAATCTGGATTGTGGTGAGGGAACAGAGAAAAAAGCTCATTTATGACCTGCACTTACGAAGGGGGTAGGCAGCTGTATATCAGGGAGTAAACCTTCTGAGAATAAAAACAGCTGGAGCTTGTTAAGGTAATTACACAGGGGAAAGGATAATGTACTGGGAACTCCTCAGAAGAGTTTGATTTGTGGTGAGGGGAGAGAGATAAAAGCTCATTTAGGAACGACATGAACATGCTGCGTAGGTAGCTGTTTATCAGTTAATATCTCCACTGAGATTAAGAAAAGCAGTAGCTTAATAAATTAAGTACTTCCTGGTATGGTTTACTGTACTGGTAACTCCCCAAAAGAATCTGGATTGTGGTGAGGGTACAGAGAAAAAATGCTCATTTAGGACCTGCACTTACGAAGGGGGTAGGAAGCTGTATATCAGGGAGTAAACCTTCTGAGAATAAAAACAGCTGGAGCTTGTTAAGGTAATTACATAGGGGAAAGGATAATGTACTGGGAACTCCTCAGAAGAATCTGATTTGTGGTGAGTGGAGAGAGATAAAAGCTCATTTAGGAACGACATGAACATGATGCGTAGGTAGCTGTTTATCAGTAAATATCTCCACTGAGATTAAGAAAAGCAGTAGCTTAATAAATTAAGTCCTTCCTGGTATGGTTACTGTACTGGTAACTCCCCAAAAGAATCTGGATTGTGGTGAGGGAACAGAGAAAAAAGCTCATTTAGGACATGCACTTAAGAAGGGGGTAGGCAGCAGTATATCAGGGAGTAAAACCTTCTGAGAATAAAAAACAGCTGGAGCTTGTTAAGGTAATTACACAGGCTAAAGGGTAATGTACTGGGAACTCCTCAGAAGAATCTGATTTGTGGTGAGGGGAGAGAGATAAAAGCTCATTTAGGAACGACCATGAACATGCTGCGTAGGTAGCTGTTTATCAGTAAATATCTCCACTGAGATTAAGAAAAGCGGGCTGGGGATATAGCCTAGTGGCAAGAGTGCCTGCCTCATATACACGAGGCCCTAGTTCGATTCCCCAGCACCCCAATAATACAGAAAACGGCCATAAGCGGCGCTGTGGCTCAAGTGGCAGAATGCTAGCCTTGAGCGGGAAGAAGCCAGGGACAGTTCTCAGGCCCTGAGTCCAACGCCCAAGACTGGCCAAAAAAAAAAAAAAAAAAGAAAAGCAGTAGCTTATTAAATTTAGTACTTCCTGGTATGGTTACTGTACTGGTAACTCCCCAAAAGAATCTGGATTGTGGTGAGGGAACAGAGAAATAAGCTCATTTAGGACCTGCATTTACGAAGGGGATAGGCAGTTGTATATCAGGGAGTATATCTTCTGAAAATAAAAACAGCTGGAGCTTGTTAAGGTAATTACACAGGGGAAAGGATAATGTACTGGGAACTCCTCAGAAGAATCTGATTTGTGGTGAGGGGAGAGAGATAAAAGCTCATTTAGGAACGACATGAACATGCTGCGTACGTAACTGTTTACCGGTAAATATCTCCACTAAGTTTAAGAGAAGCAGTAGCTTAATAAATTAAGTACTTCTTGGTATGGTTACTGTACTGGTAATTCCCCAAAAGAATCTGGATTGTGGTGAGGGAACAGAGAAAAATGCTCATTTATGCCCTGCACTTACGAAGGGGGTAGGCAGCTGTATATCAGGGAGTAAACCTTCTGAGAATAAAAACAGCTGGAGCTTGTTAAGGTAATTACACAGGGGAAAGGATAAGGTACTGGGAACTCCTCAGAAGAATCTGATTCGTGGTGAAGGGAGAGAGATAAAAGCTCATTTAGGAACGACATGAACATGCTGCTTAGGTAGCTGTTTACCAGTAAATATCTCCACTGAGATTAAGAAAAGCAGTAGCTTAATAAATTAAGTACTTCCTGGTATGGTTACTGTACTGTGTACTCCACAAAGAATCTGGATTGTGGTGAGGGAACAGAGAAAAAAGCTCATTTAGGACCTGCAATTACGAAGGGGGTGGGCAGCTATATATCAAGGAGTAAACCTTCTGAGAATAAAAACAGCTGGAGGTTGTTAAGGTAATTACACAGGGGAAATGATAGTGTACTGGGAACTCCTCAGAAGAATCTGATTTGTGTTGAGGGGAGAGAGATAATAGCTCATTTAGGAACGACATGAACATGCTGCGTACGTTGCTGTTTTTCAGTAAATATCTCCACTGAGATTAAGAAAAGCAGTAGCTTAATAAATTAAGTACTTCTTGGTATGGTTACTGTACTGGTAACTCCGCAAAAGAATCTGGATTGTGGTGAGGGAACAGAGAAAAAAGCTCATTTAGGACCTGCACTTACGAAGGAGGTAGGCAGCTGTATATCAGGGAGTAAACCTTCTGAGAATAAAAACAGCTGGAGCTTGTTAAGGTAATTACACAGGGGAAAGGATAATGTACCCGGAACTCCTCAGAAGAATCTGATTTGAGGTGAGGGGAGAGAGATAAAAGCTCATTTAGGAACGACATGAACATGCTGCGTAGGTAGCTGTTTATCAGTAAATATCTCCACTGAGATTAAGAAAAGCAGTAGCTTAATAAATTAAGTACTTCCTGGTATGGTTACTGTACTGGTAACTCCCCAAAAGAATCTGGATTGTGGTGAGGGAACAGAGAAAAAAGCTCATTTAGGACCTGCACTTTCGAAGGGGGTAGGCAGCTGTATATCAGGGAGTAAACCTTCTGAGAATAAAAACAGCTGGAGCTTGTTAAGGTAATTACACAGGGGAAAGGATAATGTACTGGGAACTAATCAGAAGAATCTGATTTGTGGTGAGGGGAGAGTGATAAAAGCTCATTTAGGAAGGACATGAACATGCTGGGTACGTAGCTGTTTATCAGTAAATATCTCTACTGAGATTAAGAAAAGCAGTAGCTTAATAAATTCAGTACTTCCTGGTATAGTTACTGTACCGGTCACTCCACAAAAGAATCTGGATTGTGGTGAGGGAACAGAGAAAAAAGCTCATTTAGGACCTGCACTTACGAAGGGGGTAAGCAGCTATATATCAGGGAGTAAACCTTCTGAGAATAAAAACAGCTGGAGCTTGTTAAGGTAATTACACAGGGGAAAGGATAATGTACTGGGAACTCCTCAGAAGAATCTGATTTGTGGTGAGGGCAGAGATTTAAAAGCTCATTTAGGAACTACATGAACATGCTGCGTAAGTAGCTGTTTATCAGTAAATATCTCCACGGAGATTAAGAAAAGCAGTAGCTTAATAAATTAAGTACTTCCTGGTATGGTTACTGTACTGGTAACTCCCCAAAAGAATCTGGATTGTGGTGAGGGAACAGAGAAAAAAGCTCATTTAGGACCTGCAATTACGAAGGGGGTAGGCAGCTGTATATCAGGGAGTAAACCTTCTGAGAATAAAAACAGCTGGAGCTTGTTAAGGTAATTACACAGGGGAAAGGATAATGTACTGGGAAATTCTCAGAAGAATGTGATTTGTGGTGAGGGAAGAGAGATAAAAGCTAATTTAGGAACGACATGAACATCATGCGTATGTAGCTGTTTATCAGTAAATATCTCCACTGAGATTAAGAAAAGCAGTAGCTTAAAATTAAGTACTTCCTGGTATGGTTACTGTACTGATAACTCCCCAAAAGAATCTGGATTGTGGTGAGGGAACAGAGAAAAAAGCTCATTTAGGACCTACACTTACGAGAGGGGGTAGGCAGCTGTATATCAGGGAGTAAACATTCTGAGAATAAAAACAGCTGGAGCTTGTTAAGGTAATTACACTTTGGACAGGATAAAGTACTGGGAACTCCTCAGAAGAATCTGATTTGTGGTGAGGGCAGAGAGATAAAAGCTCATTTAGAAACGACATGAACATGCTGCGTAGGTAGCTGTTTATCAGTAAATATCTCCACTGAAATTAAGAAAAGCAGTAGCTTAATAATTTAAGTACTTCCTGGTATGGTTACTGTACTGGTAACTCCCCAAAAGAATCTGGATTGTGGTGAGGGAACAGAGAAAAAAGCTCATTTAGGACCTGCAATTACGAAGGGGGTAGGCAGCTGTATATCAGGGAG
>NW_025961038.1:0-47771 GCF_023159225.1 Perognathus longimembris pacificus
CAGATAAACAGCTATGTATGCAGCATGTTCATGTCGTTCCTAAATGAGCTTTTATCTCTCTCCCCTCACAACAAATAAGATTCTTCTGAGGAGTTCCCAGTACATTAGCCTTTCCCCTGTGTAATTACCTTAACGAGCTCCAGCTGTTTTTATTCTCAGTAGGTTTAATCCCTGATATACAGCTGACTACCCCCTTCGTAAGTGCAGGTCCTAAATGAGCTTTTTTCTCTGTTCCCTCACCACAATCCAGATTCTTTTGGGAGTTACCAGTACAGTAACCATGCCAGGAAGTACTTAATTTATTAAGCTACTGCTTTTCTTAATCTCAGTGGAGATATTTACTGATAAACAGCTACCTACGCAGCATGTTCTGTCGTTCCTAAATGAGCTTTTATCTCTCTCCCCTCACCACAAATCAGATTCTTCTGAGGATTTCCCAGTACATTATCCTTTCCCCTGTGTAATTTCATTAACAAGCTCCAGCTGTTTTTATTCTCAGAAGGTTTACTCCCTGATATACAGCTGCCTACCCCCTTCGTAAGTGCAGGTCCTAAATGAGCTTTTTTCTCTGTTCCCTCACCACAATCCAGATTCTTTTGGGGAGTTACCAGTACAGTAACCATACCAGGTAGTACTTAATTTATTAAGCTACTGCTTTTCTTAATCTCAGTGGAGATATTTACTGATAAACAGCTATCTACGCAGCATGTTCATGTCGTTCCTAAATGAGCTTTTATCTCTCTCCCCTCACCACAAATCAGATTCTTCTGAGGATTTCCCAGTACATTATCCTTTCCCCTGTGTAATTACATTAACAAGCTCCAGCTGTTTTTATTCTCAGAAGGTTTACTCCCTGATATACAGCTGCCTACCCCCTTCGTAAGTGCTGGTCCTAAATGAGCTTTTTTCTATGTTCCCTCACCGCAATCCAGATTCTTTTGGGGAGTTACCAGTACAGTAACCATACCAGGAAGTACTTAATTTATTAAGCTACTCGTTTTCTTAATCTCAGTGGAGATATTTACTGATAAACAGCTACCTACGCAGCATGTTCATGTCGTTCCTAAATGAGCTTTTATCTCTCTCCCCTCACCACAAATCAGATTCTTCTGAGGAGTTCCCAGTACATTATCCTTTCCCCTGTGTAATTACCTTAACAAGTTCCAGATGTTTTTATTCTCAGAAGGTTTACTCCCTGATATACAGCTGCCTACCCCCTTCGTAAGTGCAGGTCCTAAATGAGCTTTTTTTCTCTGTTCCCTCACCACAATCCAGATTCTTTTGGGGAGTTACCAGTACAGTAACCATACCAGGAAGTACTTAATTTATTAAGCTACTGCTTTTCTTAATCTCAGTGGAGATATTTACTGATAAACAGCTACCTACGCAGCATGTTCATGTCGTTCCTAAATGAGCTTTTATCTCTCTCCCCTCACCACAAATCAGATTCTTCTGAGGAGTTCCCAGAACATTATCCTTTCCCCTGTGTAATTACCTTAACAAGCTCCAGCTGTTTTTATTCTCAGAAGGTTTACTCCCTGATATACAGCTCCCTACCCCCTTCGTAAGTGCAGGTCCTAAATGAGCGTTTTTCTCTGTTCCCTCACCACAATCCAGATTCTTTTGGGGAGTTACCAGTACAGTAACCATACCAGGAAGTACTTAATTTATTAAGCTACTGCTTTTCTTAATCTCAGTGGAGATATTTACTGATAAACATCTACCCACGCAGCATGTTCATGTCGTTAGTAAATGAGCTTTTATCTCTCTCCGCTCACCACAAATCAGATTCTTCTGAGGATTTCCCAGTACATTATCCTTTCCCTTGTGTAATTACCTTAACAAGCTCGAGCTGTTTTTATTCTCAGAAGGTTTACTCCCTGATATACAGCTGCCTACCCCCTTCGTAAGTTCAGGTCCTAAATGAGCTTTTTTCTCTGTTCCCTCACCACAATCCAGATTCCTTTGGGGAGTTACCAGTACAGTAACCATACCAGGAAGTACTTAATTTATTAAGCTACTGCTTTTCTTAATCTCAGTGGAGATATTTACTGATAAACAACTACCTACGCAGCATGTTCATGTCGTTCCTAAATGAGCTTTTATCTCTCTCCCCTCACCACAAATCAGATTCTTCTGAGGAGTTCCCAGTACATTATCCTTTCCCCTTTGTAATTACCTTAACAAGCTCCACCTGATTTTATTCTCAGAAGGTTTACTCCCTGATATACAGCTGCCTACCCCCTTCGTAAGTGCAGGTCCTAAATGAGCTTTTTTCTCTGTTCCGTCACCACAATCCAGATTCTTTTGGGGAGTTACCAGTACAGTAACCATACCAGGAAGTACTTAATTTATTAAGCTACTGCTTTTCTTAAAATCAGTGGTGATATTTACTGATAAACAGCTACCTACGCAGCATGTTCATGTCGTTCCTAAATGAGCTTTTATCTCTCTCCCCTCACCACAAATCAGATTCTTCTGAGGAGTTCCCAGTACATTATCCTTTCCCCTGTGTAATTACCTTAACAAGCTCCAGCTGTTTTTATTCTCAGAAGGTTTACTCCCTGATATACAGCTGCCTACCCCCTTCGCAAATGCAGGTCCTAAATGAGCTTTTTTCTCTGTTCCCTCACCACAATCCAGATTCTTTTGGGGAGTTACCAGTGCAGTAACCATACCAGGAAGTTCTTAATTTATTAAGCTACTGCTTTTCTTAATCTCAGTGGAGATATTTACTGATAAACAACTACCTACGCAGCATGTTCATGTCGTTCCTAAATGAGCTTTTATCTCTCTCCCCTCACCAGAAATCAGATTATTCTGAGGAGTTCCCAGTACATTATCCTTTCCCCTTTGTAATTACCTTAACAAGCTCCACCTGATTATATTCTCAGAAGGTTTACTCCCTGATATACAGCTGCCTACCCCCTTCGTAAGTGCAGGTCCTAAATGAGCTTTTTTCTCTGTTCCCTCACCACAATCCAGATTCTTTTGGGGAGTTACCAGTACAGTAACCATACCAGGAAGTACTTAATTTATTAAGCTACTGCTTTTCTTAAACTCAGTGGTGATATTTACTGATAAACAGCTACCTACGCAGCATGTTCATGTCGTTCCTAAATGAGCTTTTATCTCTCTCCCCTCACCACAAATCAGATTCTTCTGAGGAGTTCCCAGTACATTATCCTTTCCCTTGTGTAAGTACCTTAACAAGCTCCAGCTGTTTTTATTCTCAGAAGGTTTACTCCCTGATATACAGCTGCCTACCCCCTTCGTAAATGCAGGTCCTAAATGAGCTTTTTTCTCTGTTCCCTCACCACAATCCAGATTCTTATGGGGAGTTACCAGTGCAGTAACCATACTAGGAAGTTCTTAATTTATTAAGCTGCTGCTTTTCTTAATCTCATTGGAGATATTTACTGATAAACAGCTACCTACGCAGCATTTTCATGTCGTTCCTAAATGAGCTTTTACCTCTCTCCCCTCACCACAAATCAGATTCTTCTGAGGACTTCCCAGTACATTTTACTTTCCCCTGTGTAATTTCCTTAACAAGCTCCAGCTGTTTTTATTCCCAGAAGGGATACTCCCTGATATACAGCTGCCTACCCCCTTCGTAAGTGCAGGTCCTAAATGAGCTTTTTTCTCTGTTCCCTCACCACAATCCAGATTCTTTTGGGGAGTTACCAGTACAGTAACCATACCAGGAAGTACTTAATTTATTAAGCTAATGCTTTTCTTAATCTCAGTGGAGATATTTACTGATAAACAGCTACCTACGCAGCATGTTCATGTCGTTCCTAAATGAGCTTTTATCTCTCTCCCCTCACCACAAATCAGATTCTTCTGAGGAGTTCCCAGAACATTATCCTTTCCCCTGTGTAATTACCTTAACAAGCTCCAGCTGTTTTTATTCTCAGAAGGTTTACTCCCTGATATACAGCTGCCTACCCCCTTCGTAAGTGCAGGTCCTAAATGAGCTTTTTTCTCTGTTCCCTCACCACAATCCAGATTCTTTTGGGGAGTTACCAGTACAGTAACCATACCAGGAAGTACTTAATTTATTAAGCTACTGCTTTTCTTAATCTCAGCGGAGATATTTACTGATAAACAGCTACCTACGCAGCATGTTCATGTCGTTCCTAAATGAGCTTTTATCTCTCTCCCCTCACCACAAATCAGATTCTTCTGAAGAGTTCCCAGTACATTATCCTTTCCCCTGTGTAATTACATTAACAAGCTCCAGCTGTTTTTATTCTCAGAAGATTTACTCCCTGATATACAGCTGCCTACCCCCTTCGTAAGTGCAGGTCCTAAATGTGCTTTTTTCTCTGTTCCCTCACCACAATCCAGATTCTTTTGGGGAGTTACCAGTACAGTAACCATACCAGGAAGTACTTAATTTATTAAGCTACTCCTTTTCTTAATCTCAGTGGAGATAATTACTGATAAACAGCTACCTACGCAGCATGTTCATGTCGTTCTTAAATGAGCTTTTATCTGTCTCCCCTCACCACAAATCAGATTATTCTGAGGAGTTCCCAGTACATTATCCTTTCCCCTGTGTAATTACCTTAACAAGCTCCAGATGTTTTTATTCTCAGAAGGTTTACTCCCTGATATACACCTGCCTACCCCCTTCGTAAGTGCAGGTCCTAAATGAGCTTTTTTCTCTGTTCCCTCACCACAATCCAGATTCTTTTGGGGAGTTACCAGTACAGTAACCATACCACGAAGTACTTAATTTATTAAGCTACTGCTTTTCTTAATCTCAGTGGAAATATTTACTGATAAACAGCTACCTACGCAGCATGTTCATGTCGTTCCTAAATGAGCTTTTCTCTCTCTCCCCTCACCACAAATCAGATTCTTCTGAGGAGTTCCGAGTACATTATCCGTTTCCCTGTGTAATCACCTTAACAAGCTCCATCTGTTTTTATTCTCAGAAGGTTTACTCCCTGATATACAGCTGCCTACCCCCTTCGTTAGTGCAGGTCCTAAATGAGCTTTTTTCTCTGTTCCCTCACCACAATCCAGATTCTTTTGGGGAGTTACCAGTACAGTATCCATACCAGGAAGTACTTAATTTACTAAGCTACTGCTTTTCTTAATCTCAGTGGAGATATTTACTGATAAACAGCTACCTATGCAGCATGTTCATGTCGTTCCTAAATGAGCTTTTATCTCTCTCCCCTCACCACAAATCAGATTCTTCTAAGAAGTTCCCAGTACATTATCCTTTTCCTGTGTAATTACCTTAACAAGCTCCAGCTGTTTTTATTCTCAGAAGGTTTACTCCCTGATATACAACTGCCTACCCCCTTCGTAAGTGCAGGTCCTAAATGAGCTTTTTTCTCTGTTCCGTCACCACAATCCAGATTCTTTTGGGGAGTTACCAGTACAATAACCATACCAAGAAGTACTTAATTTATTAAGCTACTGCTTTTCTTAATCTCAGTGGAGATATTTACTGATAAACAGCTACCTACGCAGCATGTTCATGTCGTTCCTAAATGAGCTTTTATCTGTCTCCCCTCACCACAAATCAGATTCTTCTGAGGAGTTCCCAGTACATTATCCTTTCCCCTGTGTAATTACCTTAACAAGCTCCAGCTGTTTTTATTCTCAGAAGGTTTACTCCCTGATATACAGCTGGCTACCCCCTTCGTAAGTGCGGGTCCTAAATGAGCTTTTTTCTCTGTTCCCTCACCACAATCCAGATTCTTTTGGGGAGTTACCAGTACAGTATCCATACCAGGAAGTACTTAATTTACTAAGCTACTGCTTTTCTTAATCTCAGTGGAGATATTTACTGATAAACAGCTACCTACGCAGCATGTTCATGTCGTTCCTAAATGAGCTTTTATCTCTCTCCCCTCACCACAAATCAGATTCTTCTGAGGAGTTCCCAGTACATTATCCTTTCCCCTGTGTAATTACCTTAACAAGCTCCAGCTGATTTTATTCTCAGAAGGTTTACTCCCTGATATACAGCTGCCTACCCCCTTCGTAAGTGCAGGTCATAAATAAGCTTTTTTCTCTGTTCCCTCACCACAATCAAGATTCTTTTGGGGAGTTACCAGTACAGTAACCATACCAGAAAGTACTTAATTTATTTAGCTACTGCTTTTCTTAATCTCAGTGGAGATATTTACAGATAAACAGCTACCTACACAGAATGTTCATGTCGTTCCTAAATGAGCTTTTATCTCTCTCCCCTCACCACAAATCAGATTCTTCGGAGGAGTTCCCAGTACATTATCCTTTCCCCTGTGTAATTACCTTAACAAGCTCCAGCTGTTTTTATTCTCAGAAGGTTTACTCCCTGATATACAACTGCCTACCCCCTTCGTAAGTGCAGGTCCTAAATGAGCTTTTTTCTCTGTTCCGTCACCACAATCCAGATTCTTTTGGGGAGTTAACAGTACAGTAACCATACCAGGAAGTACTTAATTTATTAAGCTACTGCTTTTCTTAATCTCAGTGGAGATATTTACTGATAAACAGCTACCTACGCAGCATGTTCATGTCGTTCCTAAATGAGCTTTTATCTCTCTCCCCTCACCACAAATCAGATTCTTCTGAGGAGTTCCCAGTACATTATCCTTTCCCCTGTGTAATTACCTTAACAAGCTCCAGCTGTTTTTATTCTCAGAAGGTTTACTCCCAGATATACAGCCGCCTACCCCCTTCGTAAGTGCAGGTCCTAAATGAGCTTTTTTCTCTGTTCCCTCACCACAATACAGATTCTTTTGGGGAGTTACCAGTACAGTAACCATACCAGGAAGTACTTTATTTATTAAGCTACTGCTTTTCTTAATCTTAGTGGAGATATTTACTGATAAACAGCTACCTACGCAGCATGTTCATGTCGTTCCTAAATGAGCTTTTATCTCTCTCCCCTCACCACAAATCAGATTCTTCTGAGGAGTTCCCAGTACATTATCCTTCCCCTGTGTAATTACCTTAACAAGGTCCAGCTGTTTTTATTCTCAGAAGGTTTACTCCCTGATATACTGCTGCCTACCCCCTTCGTAAGTGCAGGTCCTAAATGAGCTTTTTTCTCTGTTCCCTCACCACAATACAGATTCTTTTGGGGAGTTACCAGCAATGTAACCATACCAGGAAGTACTTAATTTATTAAGCTATTGCTTTTCTTAATCTCAGTGGAGATATTTACTGATAAACAGCTACCTATGCAGCATGTTCATGTCGTTCCTAAATGAGCTTTTATCTCTCTCCCCTCTCCACAAATCAGATACTTCTGAAGAGTTTCCAGTACATTATCCTTTCCCCTGTGTAATTACCTTAACATCTCCAGCTGTTTTTATTCTCAGTAGGTTTACTCCCTGATATACAGCTGCCTACCTCCTTCGTAAGTGCAGGTCCTAAATGAGCTTTTTTCTCAGTTCCCTCACCATAATCCAGATACTTTTGGGGAGTTACCAGTACAGTAACCATACCAGGAAGTACTTAATTTATTAAGCTACTGCTTTTCTTAATCTCAGTGGAGATATTTACTGATAAACAGCTACCTACGCTGCATGTTCATGTCGTTACTAAATGAGCTTTTATCTCTCTTCCCTCACCACAAATCAGATTCTTCTGAGGAGTTCCCAGTACATTATCCTTTCCCCAGTGTAATTACCTTAACAAGCTCCAGCTGTTTTTATTCTCAGAAGGTTTACTCCTTGATATACAGCTGCCTACCCCCTTCGTAAGTGCAGGTCCTAAATGAGCTTTTTTCTCTGTTCCCTCACCACAATCCAGATTCTTTTGGGGAGTTACCAGTACAGTAACCATACCAGGAAGTACTTAATTTATTATGCTACAGCTTTTCTTAATCTCAGTGGAGATATTTACTGATAAACAGCTACATACGCAGCATTTTCATGTCGTTCCTAAATGAGCTTTTATCTCTCTCCCCTCACCATAAATCAGATTCTTTTGAGGAGTTCCCAGTACATTATCCTTTCCCTTGTGTAATTACCTTAACAAGCTCCAGCTGTTTTTATTCTCAGAAGGTTTACTCCCTGATACACAGCTGCCTACCCCCTTCGAAAGTGCAGGTCCTAAATGAGCTTTTTTCTCTGTTCCCTCACCACAATCCAGATTCTTTTGGGGAGTTACCAGTACAGTAACCATACCAGGAAGTACTTAATTTATTAAGCTACTGCTTTTCTTAATCTCAGTGGAGATATTTACTGATAAACAGCTACCTACGCAGCATGTTCATGTCGTTCCTAAATGAGCTTTTATCTCTCTCCCCTCACCACAAATCAGATTCTTCTGAGGAGTTCCCAGTACATTATCCTTTCCCCTGTGTAATTACCTTAACAAGCTCCAGCTGTTTTTATTCTCAGAAGGTTTACTCCCTGACATACAGCTGCCTACGCCCTTCGTAAGTGCAGGTCGTGAATGAGCTTTTTTCTCTGTTCCCTCACCACAATCCAGATTCTTTTGGGGAGTTAACAGTACAGTAACCATACCAGGAAGTACTTAATTTATTAAGCTACTCCTTTTCTTAATCTCAGTGGAGATATTCACTGATAAACAGCTACCTACGCAGCATGTTCATGTCGTTCCTAAATGATCTTTTATCTCTCTCCCCTCACCACAAATCAGATTCTTCTGAGGAGTTCCCAGTACATTATCCTTTCCCCTGTGTAATTACCTTAACAAGCTCCAGCTGTTTTTATTCTCAGAAGGTTTACTCCCTGATATACAGCTGCCTACCCCCTTCGTAAGTGCAGGTCCTAAATGAGCTTTTTTCTCTGTTCCCTCACCACAATCCAGACTCTTTTGGGGAGTTACCAGTACAGTAACCATACCAGGAAGTACTTTATTTATTAAGCTACTGCTTTTCTTAATCTCAGTGGAGATATTTACTGATAAACAGCTACCTACGCAGCATGTTCATGTCGTTCCTAAATGAGCTTTTATCTCTCTCCCCTCACCACAAATCAGATTCTTCTGAGGAGTTCCCAGTACATTATCCTTTCCCCTGTGTAATTACCTTAACAAGCTCCAGCTGTTTTTATTCTCAGAAGGTTTACTCCCAGATATACAGCTGCCTACCCCCTTCGTAAGTGCAGGTCCTAAATGAGCTTTTTTCTCTGTTCCCTCACCACAATCCAGATTCTTTTGGGGAGTTACCAGTACAGTAACCATACCAGGAAGTACTTTATTTATTAAGCTACTGCTTTTCTTAATCTCAGTGGAGATATTTACTGATAAACAGCTACCTACGCAGCATGTTCATGTCGTTCCTAAATGAGCTTTTATCTCTCTCCCCTCACCACAAATCAGATTCTTCTGAGGAGTTCCCAGTACATTATCCTTCCCCTGTGTAATTACCTTAACAAGGTCCAGCTGTTTTTATTCTCAGAAGGTTTACTCCCTGATATACTGCTGTCTACCCCCTTCGTAAGTGCAGGTCCTAAATGAGCTTTTTTCTCTGTTCCCTCACCACAATACAGATTCTTTTGGGGAGTTACCAGCAATGTAACCATACCAGGAAGTACTTAATTTATTAAGCTACTGCTTTTCTTAATCTCAGTGGAGATATTTACTGATAAACAGCTACCTACGCTGCATGTTCATGTCGTTACTAAATGAGCTTTTATCTCTCTTCCCTCACCACAAATCAGATTCTTCTGAGGAGTTCCCAGTACATTATCCTTTCCCCAGTGTAATTACCTTAACAAGCTCCAGCTGTTTTTATTCTCAGAAGGTTTACTCCTTGATATACAGCTGCCTACCCCCTTCGTAAGTGCAGGTCCTAAATGAGCTTTTTTCTCTGTTCCCTCACCACAATCCAGATTCTTTTGGGGAGTTACCAGTACAGTAACCATACCAGGAAGTACTTAATTTACTATGCTACAGCTTTTCTTAATCTCAGTGGAGATATTTACTGATAAACAGCTACCTACGCAGCATTTTCATGTCGTTCCTAAATGAGCTTTTATCTCTCTCCCCTCACCATAAATCAGATTCTTTTGAGGAGTTCCCAGTACATTATCCTTTCCCTTGTGTAATTACCTTAACAAGCTCCAGCTGTTTTTATTCTCAGAAGGTTTACTCCCTGATACACAGCTGCCTACCCCCTTCTAAAGTGCAGATCCTAAATGAGCTTTTTTCTCTGTTCCCTCACCACAATCCAGATTCTTTTGGGGAGTTACCAGTACAGTAACCATACCAGGAAGTACTTAATTTATTATGCTACAGCTTTTCTTAATCTCAGTGGAGATATTTACTGATAAACAGCTACCTACGCAGCATGTTCATGTCGTTCCTAAATGAGCTTTTATCTCTCTCCCCTCACCACAAATCAGATTCTTCTGAGGAGTTCCCAGTACATTATCCTTTCCCCTGTGTAATTACCTTAACAAGCTCCAGCTGTTTTTATTCTCAGAAGGTTTACTCCATGATATACAGCTGCCTACGCCCTTCGTAAGTGCAGGTCCTGAATGAGCTTTTTTCTCTGTTCCCTCACCACAATCCAGATTCTTTTGGGGAGTTACCAGTACAGTAACCATACCAGGAAGTACTTAATTTATTAAGGTACTGCTTTTCTTAATCTCAGTGGAGATATTTACTGATAAACAGCTACCTACGTAGCATGTTCATGTCGTTCCTAAATGAGCTTTTATCTCTCTCCCCTCACCACAAATCAGCTTCTTCTGAGGAGTTCCCAGTACATAATCCTTTCCCCTGTGTAATTACCTTCACAAGCTCCAGCTGTTTTTATTCTCAGAAGTTTACTCCCTGATATACAGCTGCCTACCCCCTTCGTAAGTGCAGGTCCTGAATGAGCTTTTTTCTCTGTTCCCTCACCACAATCCAGATTCTTTTGGGGAGTTACCAGTACAGTAACCATACCAGGAAGTACTTAATTTATTAAGCTACTGCTTTTCTTAATCTCAGTGGAGATATTTACTGATAAACAGCTACCTACGCAGCATGTTCATGTCGTTCCTAAATGAGCTTTTATCTCTCTACCCTCACCACAAATCAGATTCTTCTGAGGAGTTCCCAGTACAGTATCCTTTCCCCTGTGTAATTACCTTAACAAGCTCCAGCTGTTTTTATTCTCAGAAGGTTTACTCCCTGATATACAGCTGCCTACCCCCTTCGTAAGTGCAGGTCCTAAATGAGCTTTTTTCTCTGTTCCCTCACCACAATCCAGATTCTTTTGGGGAGTTACCAGTACAGTAACCATACCAGGAAGTACTTAAATTATTAAGCTACTGCTTTTCTTAATCTCAGTGGAGATATTTACTGATAAACAGCTACCTACGCAGCATGTTCATGTCGTTCCTAAATGAGCTTTTATCTCTCTCCTCTCACCACAAATCAGATTCTTCTGAGGAGTTCCCAGTACATTATCCTTTCCCCTGTGTAATTACCTTAACAAGCTCCAGCTGTTTTTATTCTCAGAAGGTTTACTCCCTGATATACAGCTGCCTACCCCCTTCGTAATTGCAGGTCCTGAATGAGCTTTTCTCTCTGTTCCCTCACCACAATCCAGATTCTTTTGGGGAGTTACCAGTACAGTAACCATACCAGGAAGTACTTAATTTATTAAGCTACTGCTTTTCTTAATCTCAGTGGAGATATTTACTGATAAACAGCTACCTACGCAGCATGTTCATGTCGTTCCTAAATGAGCTTTTATCTCTCTCCCCTCACCACAAATCAGATTCTTCTGAGGAGTTCCCAGTACATTATCCTTTCCCCTGTGTAATTACCTTAACAAGCTCCAGCTGTTTTTATTCTCAGAAGGTTTACTCCCTGATATACAGCTGCCTACCCCCTTCGTAAGTGCAGGTCCTAAATGAGCTTTTTTCTCTGTTCCCTCACCACAATCCAGACTCTTTTGGGGAGTTACCTGTACAGTAACCATACCAGGAAGTACTTTATTTATTAAGCTACTGCTTTTCTTAATCTCAGTGGAGATATTTACTGATAAACAGCTACTTACGCAGCATGTTCATGTCGTTCCTAAATGAGCTTTTATCTCTCTCCCCTCACCACAAATCAGATTCTTCTGAGGAGTTCCCAGTACATTATCCTTCCCCTGTGTAATTACCTTAACAAGCTCCAGCTGTTTTTATTCTCAGAAGGTTCACTCCCTGATATACTGCTGCCTACCCCCTTCGTAAGTGCAGGTCCTAAATGAGCTTTTTTCTCTGTTCCCTCACTACAATCCAGATTCTTTTGGGGAGTTACCAGTACAGTAACCATACCAGGAAGCACTTAATTTATTAAGCTACTGCTTTTCTTAATCTCAGTGGAGATATTTACTGATAAACAGCTACCTACGCAACATGTTCATGTCGTTCATAAATGAGCTTTTATCTCTCTCCCCTCACCACAAATCAGATGCTACTGAGGAGTTCCCAGTACATTATCCTTTCCCCTGTGTAATTACCTTAACAAGCTCCAGCTGTTTTTATTCTCAGTAGGTTTACTCCCTGATATACAGCTGCCTACCTCCTTCGTAAGTGCAGGTCCTAAATGAGCTTTTTTCTCAGTTCCCTCACCATAATCCAGATACTTTTGGGGAGTTACCAGTACAGTAACCATACCAGGAAGTAATTAATTTATTAAGCTACTGCTTTTCTTAATCTCAGTGGAGATATTTACTGATAAACACCTACCTACGCAGCATGGTCATGTCGTTCCTAAATGAGCTTTTATCTCTCTCCCCTCACCACAAATCAGATTCTTCTGAGGAGTTCCCAGTACATTATCCTTTCCCCAGTGTAATTACCTTAACAAGCTCCAGCTGTTTTCATTCTCAGAAGGTTTATTCCTTGATATACAGCTGCCTACCCCCTTCGTAAGTGCAGGTCCTAAATGAGCTTTTTTCTCTGTTCCCTCACCACAATCCAGATTCTTTTGGGGAGTTACCAGTACAGTAACCATACCAGGAAGTACTTAATTTATTAAGCTACTGCTTTTCTTAATCTCAGGGAGATATTTACTGATAAACAGCTACCTACGCAGCATGTTCATGTCGTTCCTAAATGAGCTTTTATCTCTCTCCCCTCACCACAAATCAGATTCTTTTGAGGAGTTCCCAGTACATTATCCTTTCCCCTGTGTAATTACCTTAACAAGCTCCAGCTGTTTTTATTTTCAGAAGGTTTACTCCCTGATATACAGCTGCCTACCCTCTTCATAAGTGCAGGTCCTAAATGAGCTTTTTTCTCTGTTCCCTCACCACAATCCAGATTCTTTTGGGGAGTTACCAGTACAGTAACCATACCAGGAAGTACTTAATTTATTAAGCTACTGCTTTTCTTAATCTCAATGGAGATATTTACTGATAAACAGCTACCTACGCAGCATGTTCATGTCGTTCCTAAATGAGCTTTTATCTCTCTCCCCTCACCACAAATCAGATTCTTCTGAGGAGTTCCCAGTACATTATCCTTTCCCCTGTGTAATTACCTTAACAAGCTCCAGCTGTTTTTATTCTCAGAAGGTTTACTCCCTGATATACAGCTGCCTACGCCCTTCGTAAGTGCAGGTCCTGAATGAGCTTTTTTCTCTGTTCCCTCACCACAATCCAGATTCTATTGGGGAGTTACCAGTACAGTAACCATACCAGGAAGTACTTAATTTATTAAGGTACTGCTTTTCTTAATCCCAGTGGAGATATTTACTGATAAACAGCTACCTACGCAGCATGTTCATGTCGTTCCTAAATGAGCTTTTATCTCTCTCCCCTCACCACAAATCAGCTTCTTCTGAGGAGTTCCCAGTACATTATCCTTTCCCCTGTGTAATTAACTTAACAAGCTCCAGCTGTTTTTATTCTCAGAAGGTTTACTCCCTGATATACAGCTGCCTACCCCCTTCGTAAGTGGAGGTCCTGAATGAGCTTTTTTCTCTGTTCCCTCACCACAATCCAGATTCTTTTGGGGAGTTACCAGTACAGTAACCATACCAGGAAGTACTTAATTTATTAAGCTACTGCTTTTCTTAATCTCAGTGGAGATATTTACTGATAAACAGCTACCTACGCAGCATGTTCATGTCGTTCTTAATGAGCTTTTATCTCTCTCCCCTCACCACAAATCAGATTCTTCTGAGGAGTTCCCAGTACATTATCCTTTCCCCTGTGTAATTACCTTAACAAGCTCCAGCTGTTTTTATTCTCAGAAGGTTTACTCCCTGATATACAGCTGCCTACCCCCTTCGTAAGTGCAGGTCTTAAATGAGCTTTTTTCTCTGTTCCCTCACCACTATCCAGATTCTTTTGGGGAGTTACCAGTACAGTAACCATACCAGGAAGTACTTAATTTATTAAGCTACTGCTTTTCTTAATCTCAGTGGAGATATTTACTGATAAACAGCTACCTACGCAGCATGTTCATGTCGTTCCTAAATGAGCTTTTATCTCTCTCCCCTCACCACAAATCAGATTCTTCTGAGGAGTTCCCAGTACATTATCCTTTCCCCTGTGTAATTACCTTAACAAGCGCCAGCTGTTTTTTTTCTCAGAAGGTTTACTCCCTGATATACAGCTGCCTACCCCCTTCGTAAGTGCAGGTCCTAAATGAGCTTTTTTCTCTGTTCCCTCACCACAATCCAGATTCTTCGGGGAGTTACCAGTACAGTAACCATACCAGGAAGTTCTTAATTTATTAAGCTACTGCTTTTCTTAATCTCAGTGGAGATATTTACTGATAAACAGCTACCTACGCAGCATGTTCATGTCGTTCCTAAATGAGCTTTTATCTCTCTCCCCTCACCACAAATCACATTCTTCTGAGGAGTTCCCAGTACATTATCCTTTCCCCTGTGTAATTACCTTAACAAGCTCCAGCTGTTTTTATTCTCAGAAGGTTTACTCCCTGATATACAGCTGCCTACCCCCTTCGTAAGTGCAGGTCCTAAATGAGCTTTTTTCTATGTTCCCTCACCAAAATCCAGATTCTTTTGGGGAGTTACCAGTACAGTAACCATACCAGGAAGTACTTAATTTATTAAGCTACTGCTTTTCTTAATCTCAGTGGAGATATTTACTGATAAACAGCTACCTACGCAGCATGTTCATGTCGTTCCTAAATGAGCTTTTATCTCTCTCCCCTCACCACAAATCAGATTCTTCTGAGGAGTTCCCAGTACATTATCGTTTCCCCTGTGTAATTACCTTAACAAGCTCCAGCTGTTTTTATTCTCAGAAGGTTTACTCCCTGATATACAGCTGCCTACGCCCTTCGTAAGTGCAGGTCCTGAATGAGCTTTTTTCTCTGTTCCCTCACCACAATCCAGATTCTTTTGGGGAGTTATCAGTACAGTAACCATACCAGGAAGTACTTAATTTATTAAGCTACTGCTTTTCTTAATCTCAGTGGAGATATTTACTATAAACAGCTACCTACGCAGCATGTTCATGTCGTTCCTAAATGAGCTTTTATCTCTCTCCCCTCACCACAAATCAGATTCTTCTGAGGAGTTCCCAGTACATTATCCTTTCCCCTGTGTAATTACCTTAACAAGCTCCAGCTGTTTTTATTCTCAGAAGGTTTACTCCCTGATATACAGCTGCCTACCCCCTTCGTAAGTGCAGGTCCTGAATGAGCTTTTTTCTCTGTTCCCTCACCACAATCCAGATTCTTTTGGGGAGTTACCAGTACAGTAACCATACCAGGAAGTACTTAATGTATTAAGCTACTGCTTTTCTTAATCTCAGTGGAGATATTTACTGATAAACAGCTACCTACGCAGCATGTTCATGTCGTTCCTAAATGAGCTTTTATCTCTCTCCCCTCACCACAAATCAGATTCTTCTGAGGAGTTCCCAGTACATTATCCTTTCCCCTGTGTAATTACCTTAACAAGCTCCAGCTGTTTTTATTCTCAGAAGGTTTACTCCCTGATATACAGCTGCCTACGCCCTTCGTAAGTGCAGGTCCTGAATGAGCTTTTTTCTCTTTTCCCTCACCACAATCCAGATTCTTTTGGGGAGTTACCAGTACAGTAACCATACCAGGAAGTACTTAATTTATTAAGCTACTGCTTTTCTTAATCCCAGTGGAGATATTTACTGATAAACAGCTACCTACGCAGCATGTTCATGTCGTTCCTAAATGAGCTTTTATCTCTCTCCCCTCACCACAAATCAGATTCTTCTGAGGAGTTTCCAGTACATTATCCTTTACCCTGTGTAATTACCTTAACAAGCTCCAGCTGTTTTTATTCTCAGAAGGTTTACTCCCTGATATACAGCTGCCTACCCCCTTCGTTAGTGCAGGTCCTAAATGAGCTTTTTTCTCTGTTCCCTCACCACAATCGAGATTCTTTTGGGCAGTTACCAGTACAGTAACCATACCAGGAAGTACTTAATTTATTAAGCTACTGCTTTTCTTAATCTCAGTGGAGATATTTACTGATAAACAGCTACCTATGCAGCATGTTCATGTCGTTCCTAAATGAGCTTTTATCTCTCTCCCCTTACCACAAATCAGATTCTTCTGAGGAGTTCCCAGTACATTATCCTTTCCCCTGTGCAATTACGTTAACAAGCTCCAGCTGTTTTTATTCTCAGAGGGTTTACTCCCTGATATACAGCTGCCTACCCCCTTCGTAAGTGCAGGTCCTGAATGAGCTTTTCTCTCTGTTCCCTCACCACAATCCAGATTCTTTTGGGGAGTTACCAGTACAGTAACCATACCAGGAAGTACTTAATTTATTAAGCTACTGCTTTTCTTAATCTCAGGGGAGATATTTACTGATAAACAGCTACCTACGCAGCATGTTCATGTCGTTCCTAAATGAGCTTTTATCTCTCTCCCCTCACCACAAATCAGATTCTTCTGAATAGTTCCCAGTACATTATCCTTTCCCCTGTGTAATTACCTTAACAAGCTCCAGCTGTTTTTTTTCTCAGAAGGTTTACTCCCTGATATACAGCTGCCTACCCCCTTCGTAAGTGCAGGTCCTAAATGAGCTTTTTTCTCTGTTCCCTCACCACAATCCAGATTGTTTTGGGGAGTTACCTGTACAGTAACCATACCAGGAAGTACTTAATTTATTAAGCTACTGCTTTTCTTAATCTCAGTGGAGATATTTACTGATAAACAGCTACCTACACAGCATGTTCATGTCGTTGCTAAATGAGCTTTTATCTCTCTCCCCTCACCACAAATCAGATTCTTCTGAGGAGTTCCCAGTACATTATCCTTTCCCCTGTGTAATTACCTTAACAAGCTCCAGCTGTTTTTATTCTCAGAAGGTTTACTCCCTGATATACAGCTGCCTAATCCCTTCGTAAGTGCAGGTCCTAAATGAGCTTTTTTCTCTGTTATCTCACCACAATCCAGATTCTTTTGGGGAGTTACCAGTACAGTAACCATACCAGGAAGTACTTAACTTATTAAGCTACTGCTTTTCTTAATCTCAGTGGAGATATTTACTGATAAACAGCTACCTACGCAGCATGTTCATGTCGTTCCTAAATGAGCTTTTATCTCTCTCCCCTCACCACAAATCAGATTCTTCTGAGGAGTTCCCAGTACATTATCCTTTCCCCTGTGTAATTACCTTAACATGCTCCAGCTGTTTTTATTCTCAGAAGGTTTACTCCCTGATATACTGCTGCCTACCCCCTTCGTAAGTGCAGGTCCTAAATGAGCTATTTTCTCTGTTCCCTCACCAAAATCCAGATTCTTTTGGGGAGTTACCAGTACAGTAACCATACCAAGAAGTACTTAATTTATTAAGCTACTGCTTTTCTTAATCTCAGTGGAGATATTTACTGATAAACAGCTACCTACGCAGCATGTTCATGTCGTTCCTAAATGAGCTTTTATCTCTCTCCCCTCACCACAAATCAGATTCTTCTGAGGAGTTCCCAGTACATTATCCTTTCCCCTGTGTAATTACCTTAACAAGCTCCAGCTGTTTTTTTTCTCAGAAGGTTTACTCCCTGATATACTGCTGCCTACCCCCTTCGTAAGTGCAGGTCCTAAATGAGCTTTTTTCTCTGTTCCCTCACCAAAATCCAGATTCTTTTGGGGAGTTACCAGTACAGTAACCATACCAGGGAGTTCTTAATTTATTAAGCTACTGCTTTTCTTAATCTCAGTGGAGATATTTACTGATAAACAGCTACCTACGCAGCATGTTCATGTCGTTCCTAAATGAGCTTTTATCTCTCTCCCCTCACCACAAATCAGATTCTTCTGAGGAGTTCCCAGTACATTATCCTTTCCCCTGTGTAATTACCTTAACAAGCTCCAGCTGTTTTTATTCTCAGAAGGTTTACTCCCTGATATACAGCTGCCTACCCCCTTCGTAAGTGCAGGTCCTAAATGAGCTTTTTTCTCTGTTCCCTCACCACAATCCAGACTCTTTTGGGGAGTTACCAGTACAGTAACCATACCAGGAAGTACTTTATTTATTAAGCTACTGCTTTTCTTAATCTCAGTGGAGATATTTACTGATAAACAGCTACCTACGCAGCATGTTCATGTCGTTCCTAAATGAGCTTTTATCTCTCTCCCCTCACCACAAATCAGATTCTTCTGAGGAGTTCCCAGTACATTATCCTTCCCCTGTGTAATTAACTTAACAAGCTCCAGCTGTTTTTATTCTCAGAAGGTTCACTCCCTGATATACTGCTGCCTACCCCCTTCGTAAGTGCAGGTCCTAAATGAGCTTTTTTCTCTGTTCCCTCACTACAATCCAGATTCTTTTGGGGAGTTACCAGTACAGTAACCATACCAGGAAGCACTTAATTTATTAAGCTACTGCTTTTCTTAATCTCAGTGGAGATATTTACTGATAAACAGCTACCTACGCAACATGTTCATGTCGTTCATTAATGAGCTTTTATCTCTCTCCCCTCACCACAAATCAGATGCTACTGAGGAGTTCCCAGTACATTATCCTTTCCCCTGTGTAATTACCTTAACAAGCTCCAGCTGTTTTTATTCTCAGTAGGTTTACTCCCTGATATACAGCTGCCTACCTCCTTCGTAAGTGCAGGTCCTAAATGAGCTTTTCTCTCAGTTCCCTCACCATAATCCAGATACTTTTGGGGAGTTACCAGTACAGTAACCATACCAGGAAGTACTTAATTTATTAAGCTACTGCTTTTCTTAATCTCAGTGGAGATATTTACTGATAAACAGCTACCTACGCAGCATGTTCATGTCGTTCCTAAATGAGCTTTTATCTCTCTCCCCTCACCACAAATCAGATTCTTCTGAGGAGTTCCCAGTACATTATCCTTTCCCCAGTGTAATTACCTTAACAAGCTCCAGCTGTTTTCATTCTCAGAAGGTTTATTCCTTGATATACAGCTGCCTACCCCCTTCGTAAGTGCAGGTCCTAAATGAGCTTTTTTCTCTGTTCCCTCACCACAATCCAGATTCTTTTGGGGAGTTACCAGTCCAGTAACCATACCAGGAAGTACTTAATTTATTAAGCTACTGCTTTTCTTAATCTCAGTGGAGATATTTACTGATAAACAGCTACCTACGCAGCATGTTCATGTCGTTCCTAAATGAGCTTTTATCTCTCTCCCCTCACCACAAATCAGATTCTTTTGAGGAGTTCCCAGTACATTATCCTTTCCCCTGTGTATTTACCTTAACAAGCTCCAGCTGTTTTTATTCTCAGAAGGTTTACTCCCTGATATTCAGCTGCCTACCCCCTTCATAAGTGCAGGTCCTAAATGAGCTTTTTTCTCTGTTCCCTCACCACAATCCTGTCGGGAGCCGAGCTAGCAGCTAAGCTCATCCTGACCTCTGGCTGTGCCGATGTCGCCAAGATGTCGCGAGTCAAACCTGCAGCTAGGTTCATTATCGCCTCTGGCTGTGCTGTTGCCGCCAGGATATGCTAAAGGCAAGGACATTTGTTCACAGCCACTGTCCGGAATTGCTTTGCTATGTCCCCACCTTGCTATGTCCGCTGGAGTAGATTCCTATGTTAATCAACCTTGTCCTGTGTTTACTGTAATCAAATGTTGTAAACTTCAAAGCCTCTTTGTGTTCTGGAATTTTAACAACCCTATGCTATTCCCTGGTTCCAAAACTGCATATAAGCTGGAAGTTAAGAATAAACTGTTGCTGCAGTCTTGAGGTTCAACCTCACGGCTGCAGACCTCCCGTACCCCATCTTTGTCTCTTGTCTTTTTTCTCTTGCCTTATTTTTCCTTTTCCGTATCCCTGCCGCCCCTCAGTCAGGATTTCTGTTCCCCTGCCAGCTGGCCCGGCAGGTTTGGCGCCTGGAACAGGGACTTGAAGGCCTGGGATCGACGGCAGGTGACCCCCGCTCAGGTAAGGACGTCCGAATGCTTGGGAAGGAGAGCGGGAGGAGAGTGTATTGTCGGGAGTAATAAATTATGGGACAAGGTAATAGCCGCATGCTATACATGCAGGTCCCCAAAGGCATGCTTAATGCCCGGGCAGTGAAAGTTGGCCAATGTAACTTATAACGTTTCTTTTATTTTATTGAGAAAGCATGCCCCCAGTTCCTGGAGGAAGGAACCAATAACTTAGAAACTTGCTAGAAAAAAAAAAAAAAAAAAAGGGAACATTATGATGCAACTGGCCCTGAGAAAACCTCAGTGGATGCTATTATTCTTTGGTATCTGGTCCGAGATTGCTTAGATCCTAGACATAAATAGATTAAATTCGATCAGTCGATTGGAGAAACTGAACAGGGTCCTGATGAGTGTTGCCCAGCTCCGGGAGCGTATGCTGCTGCCCGGGAAGAGCTGAGAAAATTAACAAGACCTGAACCCACTGAGCTAGACATTAAGGAAGACTCAGATGGCTCAGACTCTGAGGAGAAATTATTCAATAAGCCTATTAAAGATAGATTGACCTATGTTGAGACTATGTTAAAATCAGTTATAGCTCTATTGTCACAGCTTCATCCAGAACAACAAACTCCTTTAAAGGGAGTCCTGGCAGACTTACAGCTCTCCTAGGTGCAGGCTGCTAGCAGGGGGGAGGAACCTGAGGCTAGAGAAATGCTAACACCACCGAGGTAACTTCTCCTGACCGAGCGCTCTATTTCCATCCACCAGGACAGATTTGAATCCCCAACCAGGGTGAGTGACCATTAGCCTGGAGCTTACATTTTCCATAAATCCACTGGGCTAGGTCAAGGAGATCAGCAATTGTGGGTGTTTGAAGACAACTGATCTCTAGTTCAGCTCAGCTGGTTGCTCCTCAAGTCTAAATTGTTTCAGGAAAGCTGCTCAAGTTTGAGCCCAATCATATATATTTGGAATATTTTGCAGGACTTACCTAACTTCTATGAGCGCTAAGGCAGATGAAGTTCTCTCTGTCTCTTTTTCTGCCTCCCTATAAACTCTGCCTGCCTGCCTGTGACATAGGATGGGTATTGATATTTGTTTAACATCTGCTTTAAAAGACTCAAAGAAAGGTTTTCTATTCTTGTTATTGATGGTTAAGTTTTGGAGATTTAGTTAAATTCTGCTTGTTTGGCTAAATCATAAGCTTTCTCTAGCATTGAGCACATGGTAGACAATAGGATTGGATGGAGTGAAAGCCTGCCCCTCCCCCAGGTAACAAGCATGCCAAATTCCTGGAGGCTGGGCAGAGTCCTGTAACCTTGCATTTCAAAGGTGCCTTACAATTCAAATGCTGCAAGATGAAGGTGTCTTACTGTGAGCTCACTGTCTGTGTTTATACCCTGTCTCCCATATGCTCCCTTTGTGAGCTAAACTGGTTTCTCAAAATTTGGCTTCTCAGATGATCTGAAAATTTTGGTTTGCTGAAAAGATTTTTTTTTTGTTTACTATCTAACCACGTGGTTCTAGAATATAGGCAAAATAATATCATTTGCCACTGGAATTCCAGAAAAACTTACATGGCCAATTAAAGAACAATTCTAAGCGCGCCCCAAAACGTGTGCACATTGTCTGTATGTGTATGTATGTCTATGTCTATGTGTTGGTAAAACTTAAAAACAAAACAAAAAACAGGTTTTAAGCCTAAACTGATATGTTTGGGAGCAAACAAATGTGTCTAAGAAAAACTCCAAAAGGTTTTAATATACAGCACGTGATATAAGTGCAATGATGTACAACCAGTATGTTATTCTTTATGTCTATCTATGCTAAGAGTCAAGTGTACATCTAATCCTGACAATTCTTTGGTATAGACTAAGATTTTGCTTCTCCATTTTTTTTCTCTTTTTTCGCTGTGCTCTCATAAACTCTTTAAGATCAAGGGACCAGAGTCATTTTGAAATAACTGCACAGGTGTGACTATTAACCTAAATTTTCCGGACCCCAAATTAACATTTTGCTTTATAGGATACAGGTTGACATGGTGCTAGCTGAGTGGACAGTGGCAGTCTGTGGCTACAGAAAGCTGCCTCCACAGTCGGCTCCCAAACTGGGAGTTGTTTGTGATTCAGAAACTGCTACAGAGAGCAGACTTGGTTAGCCTTCAATCTGTGTGGATTTTGTGACTAGAAAGATGGTTAAAGGCCCAAGCCTTCTAAAATCTGTTTTAAAATGCCCTTAACCAGTCTGTGTAGAAATTTACAGGCAACAAGCAGGAAATGTGACAGCCTATCTAGGGAACTCTACAAAAAAATTATCCAGATGCAAACCATCTCTCCTGCTGGCCTGCTAATTTGGGATGGAAGACACAGCCACTTCAGATCCACTGAAGCTGAGACTTATTGTTATTCATTTGTTTTCTCTTTCACGTGCCAGTAAGGTAAGGTTAAATAATATGATTAGATTTAATGACACTTGGACCCCATTCAGTCTGCCGTTCTTTAAGTGTTACAGCAAATCTCTGGCAACTACTTGTTGGTCAATTCTTAGCAACTTACAGGTAAACTCTACTCCTTTTGTTCTCCTGTTGCTCTAATTGGAAATAAAAAGGGCTTTTATGGCTAAGACTCTTCGGATAGTTCAAAGCCAGCCCAGGCAGAGAAAAATAAAAATCCCTCTTGGTCATATTTTGGGTCCTTATTATTTTACTAGTCAGAAATTACAGGTTAAGACTTCTCATTTGCGTACTTTGCATGATTTTCAAAAATTTCTGGGAGATATTAATTGGCTTCGCCCTTATCTTAAATTGTCCACAGCTGAATTAAAACCCTTGTTTGATCTATTAAAAGGGGAAAAAGGAGTTTTGGGTCCTCAGACATATTTTGGGTTCAAAACATAAAACGGGAAAGCCTGAGCTTACAATTTATATACAAGAAAAGCCCTTCCGAGGTCTGTTAGATATAGGAGCAGATGTGTCTGTGATAGCCAAGAGACATTGGCCTTCCAACTGGCCTCTTACTGCGTCTCTTACATCCTTGTAGGGGATTGGCCATGCCGCAGACACCCAACAAAGCAGTGCCATCCTTAACTGGAGCGATGGTGAGGGGCATTCTGGGACTTTCCAGCCTTTTGTATTAGATCATTTGCCCATAAATTTGTGGGGCAGAGATATTATGGAAAAAATGGGAGTTTATTTGTTTAGCCCTAGTGACGCAGTCATTCGTCAACCCCTAAGTCAAGGGCTACTGCCTTCAGGAGGATTGGGGAGTCATCAGCAAGGAATTAGAGAACCTATTCAACCTCAGCCCCGACCTCCTAGACAAGGGCTGGGATATTTTTAACGGGGGTTGCTGCTTGTCCTGTCCCTCATGCTGATCCTATCACATGGTTATCAGACACTCCGGTGTGGGTGGATCAGTGGCCCCTATCAATTGAAAAGATTGTTGTTGCCCAACAGCTGGTGCAGGAACAGCTGGACTTGGGCCACATTGCTCCTACTACTTCCCCATGGAATTCACCTATTTTTGTTGTTAAGAAGAAATCTGGCAAATGGAGACTCCTACAGGATCTCCGGCGAGTAAATGCCACCATGGAACTTACGGGGGCATTACAACTGGACTTGCCCTCTCCTATGGCAATTCCTCAAAATACATACAAAATTATAATTGACTTAAAAGATTGTTTTTATACCATACCTCTTGCTCCTCAAGATTACAAACGCTTTGCATTTAGTGTCCCCTCTACAAATTTTAAAGAACCCATGAAAAGGTACCATTGGCTAGTGTTACCCCAAGGCATGGCGAACAGCCCACCTTGCGTCAAAGCTTTGTAGCATGGGCTCTCTCTTCTACTTGCCAAAATTTTCCCTCTGTTTTGTCTGTTGAAGGGGGACCCTGACCCTACATCTCCCAGAGAAATGACAACTGAAGCAGCAAAAGCCTTGAGCATAGTAAATTCTGCCATTTCTTCCCAACATGTAAATTATGTAGATTACTCAGCCTCTTGGGAAGCTTATATTTTAACTATATCTCATTCTCCAACAGCGGTCCTTTGGCAGAAGGGACCCCCTTTTGTGGCTTTCCTTGCCTGCTACTCCTTCAAAAGTGTTAACTCCTTATTATGAATTGGTAGCCACCTTAGTCCATATGTGCCGTGTGGAATCTTTTAAGTATCTTGGGCGAGATCCACAGGTTATTTATATCCCCTATACTTTGCAGCAGCAAGAATGGCTTTATATTCATTGTGATTCCTGAGCCATTGCTTGGGCCAATTTTGTGGGCACAATTTCACATCATTGTCCCTCCAACAAGTTACTTCACTTTGCCTCTTCTTACCATTAAGGGAGGGCAATGCTATTACAAATGAGGCTACCCAAATTTTTCTTTCTCAGATTGACTTGGCAAAGCAATCACATGCTGCCCACCATCAAAACAGTCGTGCCTTACGTCAGCAATTTCATATTACTCGTGAGGCTGCTCGTTAAATTGTAAAAACTTGTCCCAACTGTGCTACCTTCCTGCCTGTGCCCTCCAATGGCATTAACCCTCATGGTCAAAGAATTGTCAAATGGGCCAACGGTTTGTTAAAACACCAAATTTCTAAAATTAAAAGGGGGGGAAACTATACCCCTTCTCTCCTGTTAATATACTTTCTCATACTTTATTCATACTAAATTTTTTAAATTTGGATTGCTATGGCCACTCCGCAGCACAGCGGTTCTGGGAAAAGAGAGAGCAAAGAGCTTTTGCCCAAGTTAAGTGGAGAGATCCTTTAACAAGTGCTTGGCACAGGCCCGATCCGGTACTGACATGGGGTCGAGGACATGTCTGTGTTTTTTCACAGGATGAAAATGATGCCCGCTGGCTACCTGAGAGTTGTGTTCGCATTGTGGAAACTCATCAGAATGGTACAAGCGCTGACCCACTGGGCTTACGTGCCAGATCCACCGATTGTGCACCCCGCGACCTGGGAGGGAGCTGAGGTGTTTGTCCATGTCAACAGATCAGCGTACGGTACAGCTCCAGACCCTTTTGTCCAGCACATTAAGATGGGAGATTTTGCAGCTTCTGGCATTGGAACCCCTTTATGCTTTACAACTGACTCCAACAGTTATATTCCAGGCTGTACTGTGATGCAATCCATAAACTATAGAATTTGGATTCCTGATAAAAGTCAAGTGTATAGTATACAAATGACTTCATTGCCTACTGGGTTTCCTGTACATGCCAATTCTACCTCGTCCTTCATGATACCTCGCTGCATCAACTCCTCTCAAATAGTAGAATCCACGGGAGAACTGCACCCCATAAAGTGTAGTCATGATTACCCTTTTATAACCAATATTTCAGGAACTAATTCTCAGCTGATGGACTGGTCCGGAGCTAATCTCACCAATAAGTTCAACCCAGGTCTGTGGTGGATGAATGGACGCCCTCAACGCCATGTCTGGATGTTAGTGGCTGCTCTGAATAATATCTCCTGGCCCACTTCTACTTTTTTTAAAAAATATTATGAGTTGTGTAACTCCCCCTTATGCTATTATGTATGGACCTTTTAATATTTCTATAGGAGCCATGTACTTCAATGTTACCTGCACTAACTGTTCTTTTACAAATTGCTTGTATAGTGGTCTTACTGATTCTGTAATTATTATTAAGCAACCACCATTTGTTATGCTTCCTGTAAACTTATCTGAAGCTTGGTATGAAGAAACAGGTATTCAAGTGTTAAAACATTTAAAAGAACTTATGCCCCCTAGACGATTTGTAGGGCTACTAATAGCAGGAATTTTAGCCTTTATTTCCTTAGCTGCCTCTGCTGCAGCGGCTACTGTGGCTTTAACACAAAATGTGCAGACAGCTCACCATGTTAATCAGCTTGCTCATAATACCACGCAAGCCCTGCACTTTCAAGGCAGGATTGATGATAAGGTAGAACAAAAGTTAGAAGCATTATATGAATCTGTGTTGTCACTGGGAGAACAAATTCGTGCCTTACAAACTTTGCAATGGGTACACTGTCATGCTGGGTTTGACTTTATTTGTGTGACCCTCCATAAGTATAATGGGTCAAGCTATCCTTGGGAACAAGTTGTAGCACATCTAAATGGTATTTGGCACCATAATAACTTGTCCTTAGATCTCTTTCAACTCCATAGACAAATAGCCGGACTAGAACAGGCCCCGCCCTTGGACTTTAAAGTGGCAGAAACAGCAAAAGAACTGTTTGAACAACTTCAACAGTATGTCCCTTCCTTATCTAATGTTAAGGGCTGCTAATGACATTGCTCGGCCCAGGGATACTTTTGCTGATGGCTTGCCTATGTCTTCCTTGCATTGTACGCATATTGCAAAACTCTTTCATGAGTTTAGCCAGCCAGCTGCATAAGGTCAAGCTCCAAGTAAATGAATTTCCCCCGAGAGGAACCGCAGCCAGAGACGGGTATGAGGCGGTGCCAGCCTTAGACCGACCTAAGACAGGGCCTTCAGCACTGCTCTGAAGTTGTTCCCCAAGACGGGTAAGGCGGGCTGGGGCACCCAACCCACCTAAGACAGGCGGGTTCGCTTCTTTTAATAAAAAGACGGGGGAACTGTCGGGAGCCGAGCTAGCAGCTAAGCTCATCCTGACCTCTGGCTGTGCCGATGTCGCCAAGATGTCGCGAGTCAAACCTGCAGCTAGGTTCATTATCGCCTCTGGCTGTGCTGTTGCCGCCAGGATATGCTAAAGGCAAGGACATTTGTTCACAGCCACTGTCCGGAATTGCTTTGCTATGTCCCCACCTTGCTATGTCCGCTGGAGTAGATTCCTATGTTAATCAACCTTGTCCTGTGTTTACTGTAATCAAATGTTGTAAACTTCAAAGCCTCTTTGTGTTCTGGAATTTTAACAACCCTATGCTATTCTCTGGTTCCAAAACTGCATATAAGCTGGAAGTTAAGAATAAACTGTTGCTGCAGTCTTGAGGTTCAACCTCACGGCTGCAGACCTCCCGTACCCCATCTTTGTCTCTTGTCTTTTTTCTCTTGCCTTATTTTTCCTTTTCCGTATCCCTGGCGCCCCTCAGTCAGGATTTCTGTTCCCCTGCCAGCTGGCCCGGCAGGCAATCCAGATTCTTTTGGGGAGTTACCAGTACAGTAACCATACCAGGAAGTACTTAATTTATTAAGCTACTGCTTTTCTTAATCTCAGTGGAGATATTTACTGATAAACAGCTACCTACGCAGCATGTTCATGTCGTTCCTAAATGAGCTTTTATCTCTCTCCCCTCACCACAAATCAGATTCTTCTGAGGAGTTCCCAGTACATTATCCTTTCCCCTGTGTAATTACCTTAACAAGCTCCAGCTGTTTTTATTCTCAGAAGGTTTACTCCCTGATATACAGCTGCCTACGCCCTTCGTAAGTGCAGGTCCTGAATGAGCTTTTTTCTCTGTTCCCTCACCACAATCCAGATTCTTTTGGGGAGTTACCAGTACAGTAACCATACCAGGAAGTACTTAATTTATTAAGGTACTGCTTTTCTTAATCCCAGTGGAGATATTTACTGATAAACAGCTACCTACGCAGCATGTTCATGTCGTTCCTAAATGAGCTTTTATCTCTCTCCCCTCACCACAAATCAGCTTCTTCTGAGGAGTTCCCAGTACATTATCCTTTCCCCTGTGTAATTACCTTAACAAGCTCCAGCTGTTTTTATTCTCAGAAGGTTTACTCCCTGATATACAGCTGCCTACCCCCTTCGTAAGTGCAGGTCCTGAATGAGCTTTTTTCTGTGTTCCCTCACCACAATCCAGATTCTTTTGGGGAGTTACCAGTACAGTAACCATACCAGGAAGTACTTAATTTATTAAGCTACTGCTTTTCTTAATCTCAGTGGAGATATTTACTGATAAACAGCTACCAACGCAGCATGTTCATGTCGTTCTTAATGAGCTTTTATCTCTCTCCCCTCACCACAAATCAGATTCTTCTGAGGAGTTCCCAGTACATTATCCTTTCCCCTGTGTAATTACCTTAACAAGCTCCAGCTGTTTTTATTCTCAGAAGGTTTACTCCCTGATATACAGCTGCCTACCCCCTTCGTAAGTGCAGGTCCTAAATGAGCTTTTTTCTCTGTTCCCTCACCACAATCCAGATTCTTTTGGGGAGTTACCAGTACAGTAACCATACCAGGAAGTACTTAATTTATTAAGCTACTGCTTTTCTTAATCTCAGTGGAGATATTTACTGATAAACAGCTACCAACGCAGCATGTTCATGTCGTTCCTAAATGAGCTTTTATCTCTCTCCCCTCACCACAAATCAGATTCTTCTGAGGAGTTCCCAGTACATTATCCTTTCCCCTGTGCAATTACATTAACAAGCTCCAGCTGTTTTTATTCTCAGAAGGTTTACTCCCTGATATACAGCTGCCTACCCCCTTCGTAAGTGCAGGTCCTGAATGAGCTTTTCTCTCTGTTCCCTCACCACAATCCAGATTCTATTGGGGAGTTACCAGTACAGTAACCATACCAGGAAGTACTTAATTTATTAAGCTACTGCTTTTCTTAATCTCAGTGGAGATATTTACTGATAAACAGCTACCTACGCAGCATGTTCATGTCGTTCCTAAATGAGCTTTTATCTCTCTCCCCTCACCACAAATCAGATTCTTCTGAGGAGTTCCCAGTACATTATCCTTTCCCCTGTGTAATTACCGTGACAAGCTCCAGCTGTTTTTATTCTCAGAAGGTTTACTCCCTGATATACAGCTGCCTACCCCCTTCGTAAGTGCAGGTCCTAAATGAGCTTTTTTCTCTGTTCCCTCACCGCAATCCAGATTCTTTTGGGGAGTTACCAGTACAGTAACCATACCAGGAAGTACTTAATTTATTAAGCTACTGCTTTTCTTAATCTCAGTAGAGATACTTACTGATAAACAGCTACCTACGCAGCATGTTCATGTCGTTCCTAAAGGAGCTTTTATCTCTCTCCCCTCACCACAAATCAGATTCTTCTGAGGAGTTCCCTGTACATTATCCTTTCCCCTGTGTAATTACCTTAACAAGCTCCAGCTGTTTTTATTCTCAGAAGGTTTACTCCCTGATATACAGCTGCCTACCCCCTTCGTAAGTGCAGGTCCTAAATGAGCTTTTTTCTCTGTTCCCTCACCACAATCCAGATTCTTTTGGGGAGTTACCAGTACAGTAACCATACCAGGAAGTACTTAATTTATTAAGCTACTGCTTTTATTAATCTCAGTGGAGATATTTACTGATAAACAGCTACCTACGCAGCATGTTCATGTCGTTCCTAAATGAGCTTTTATCTCTCTCCCCTCACCACAAATCAGATTCGTCTGAGGAGTTCCCAGTACATTATCCTTTCCCCTGTGTAATTACCTTAACAAGCTCCAGCTGTTTTTTTTCTCAGAAGGTTTACTCCCTGATATACAGCTGCCTACCCCCTTCGTAAGTGCAGGTCCTAAATGAGCTTTTTTCTCTGTTCCCTCACCATAATCCAGATTCTTCGGGGAGTTACCAGTACAGTAACCATACCAGGAAGTTCTTAATTTATTAAGCTACTGCTTTTCTTAATCTCAGTGGAGATATTTACTGATAAACAGCTACCTACGCAGCATGTTCATGTCGTTCCTAAATGAGCTTTTATCTCTCTCCCCTCACCACAAATCAGATTCTTCTGAGGAGTTCCCAGTACATTATCCTTTCCCCTGTGTAATTACCTTAACAAGCTCCAACTGTTTTCATTCTCAGAAGGTTTATTCCTTGATATACAGCTGCCTACCCCCTTCGTAAGTGCAGGTCCTAAATGAGCTTTTTTCTCTGTTCCCTCACCACAATCCAGATTCTTTTGGGGAGTTACCAGTACAGTAACCATACCAGGAAGTACTTAATTTATTAAGCTACTGCTTTTCTTAATCTCAGTGGAGATATTTACTGATAAACAGCTACCTACGCAGCATGTTCATGTCGTTCCTAAATGAGCTTTTATCTCTCTCCCCTCACCACAAATCAGATTCTTTTGAGGAGTTCCCAGTACATTATCCTTTCCCCTGTGTATTTACCTTAACAAGCTCCAGCTGTTTTTATTCTCAGAAGGTTTACTCCCTGATATTCAGCTGCCTACCCCCTTCATAAGTGCAGGTCCTAAATGAGCTTTTTTCTCTGTTCCCTCACCACAATCCTGTCGGGAGCCGAGCTAGCAGCTAAGCTCATCCTGACCTCTGGCTGTGCCGATGTCGCCAAGATGTCGCGAGTCAAACCTGCAGCTAGGTTCATTATCGCCTCTGGCTGTGCTGTTGCCGCCAGGATATGCTAAAGGCACGGACATTTGTTCACAGCCACTGTCCGGAATTGCTTTGCTATGTCCCCACCTTGCTATGTCCGCTGGAGTAGATTCCTATGTTAATCAACCTTGTCCTGTGTTTACTGTAATCAAATGTTGTAAACTTCAAAGCCTCTTTGTGTTCTGGAATTTTAACAACCCTATGCTATTCCCTGGTTCCAAAACTGCATATAAGCTGGAAGTTAAGAATAAACTGTTGCTGCAGTCTTGAGGTTCAACCTCACAGCTGCAGACCTCCCGTACCCCATCTTTGTCTCTTGTCTTTTTTCTCTTGCCTTATTTTTCCTTTTCCGTATCCCTGCCGCCCCTCAGTCAGGATTTCTGTTCCCCTGCCAGCTGGCCCGGCAGGCAATCCAGATTCTTTTGGGGAGTTACCAGTACAGTAACCATACCAGGAAGTACTTAATTTATTAAGCTACTGCTTTTCTTAATCTCAGTGGAGATATTTACTGATAAACAGCTACCTACGCAGCATGTTCATGTCGTTCTTAATGAGCTTTTATCTCTCTCCCCTCACCACAAATCAGATTCTTCTGAGGAGTTCCCAGTACATTATCCTTTCCCCTGTGTAATTACCTTAACAAGCTCCAGCTGTTTTTATTCTCAGAAGGTTTACTCCCTGATATACAGCTGCCTACCCCCTTCGTAAGTGCAGGTCCTAAATGAGCTTTTTTCTCTGTTCCCTCACCACAATCCAGATTCTTTTGGGGAGTTACCAGTACAGTAACCATACCAGGAAGTACTTAATTTATTAAGCTACTGCTTTTCTTAATCTCAGTGGAGATATTTACTGATAAACAGCTACCAACGCAGCATGTTCATGTCGTTCCTAAATGAGCTTTTATCTCTCTCCCCTCACCACAAATCAGATTCTTCTGAGGAGTTCCCAGTACATTATCCTTTCCCCTGTGCAATTACGTTAACAAGCTCCAGCTGTTTTTATTCTCAGAAGGTTTACTCCCTGATATACAGCTGCCTACCCCCTTCGTAAGTGCAGGTCCTGAATGAGCTTTTCTCTCTGTTCCCTCACCACAATCCAGATTCTATTGGGGAGTTACCAGTACAGTAACCATACCAGGAAGTACTTAATTTATTAAGCTACTGCTTTTCTTAATCTCAGTGGAGATATTTACTGATAAACAGCTACCTACGCAGCATGTTCATGTCGTTCCTAAATGAGCTTTTATCTCTCTCCCCTCACCACAAATCAGATTCTTCTGAGGAGTTCCCAGTACATTATCCTTTCCCCTGTGTAATTACCGTAACAAGCTCCAGCTGTTTTTATTCTCAGAAGGTTTACTCCCTGATATACAGCTGCCTACCCCCTTCGTAAGTGCAGGTCCTGAATGAGCTTTTTTCTCTGTTCCCTCACCACAATCCAGATTCCTTTGGGGAGTTACCAGTACAGTAACCAACCAGGAAGTACTTAATTTATTAAGCTACTGCTTTTCTTAATCTCAGTGGAGATATTTACTGATAAACAGCTACCTACGCAGCATGTTCATGTCGTTCCTAAATGAGCTTTTCTCTCTCTCCCCTCACCACAAATCAGATTCTTCTGAGGAGTTCCCAGTACATTATCCTTTCCCCTGTGTAATTACCTTAACAAGCTCCAGCTGTTTTTATTCTCAGAAGGTTTACTCCCTGATATACAGCTGCCTACCCCCTTCGTAAGTGCAGGTCCTAAATGAGCTTTTTTCTCTGTTCCCTCACCACAATCCAGATTCTTTTGGGGAGTTACCAGTACAGTAACCATACCAGGAAGTACTTAATTTATTAAGCTACTGCTTTTCTTAATCTCAGTGGAGATATTTACTGATAAACAGCTACCTACGCGCAATGTACATGTCGTTCCTATATGAGCTTTTATCTCTCTCCCCTCACCACAAATCAGATTCTTCTGAGGAGTTCCCAGTACATTATCCTTTCCCCTGTGTAATTACCTTAACAAGCTCCAGCTGTTTTTATTCTCAGAAGGTTTACTCCCTGATATACAGCTGCCTACCCCCTTCGTAAGTGCAGGTCCTGAATGAGCTTTTTTCTCTGTTCCCTCACCACAATCCAGATTCCTTTGGGGAGTTACCAGTACAGTAACCAACCAGGAAGTACTTAATTTATTAAGCTACTGCTTTTCTTAATCTCAGTGGAGATATTTACTGATAAACAGCTACCTACGCAGCATGTTCATGTCGTTCCTAAATGAGCTTTTCTCTCTCTCCCCTCACCACAAATCAGATTCTTCTGAGGAGTTCCCAGTACATTATCCTTTCCCCTGTGTAATTACTTAACAAGCTCCAGCTGTTTTTATTCTCAGAAGGTTTACTCCCTGATATACAGCTGCCTACCCCCTTCGTAAGTGCAGGTCCTAAATGAGCTTTTTTCTCTGTTCCCTCACCACAATCCAGATTTTTTTGGGGAGTTACCAGTACAGTAACCATACCAGGAAGTACTTAATTTATTAAGCTACTGCTTTTCTTAATCTCAGTGGAGATATTTACTGATAAACAGCTACCTACGCAGCATGTTCATGTCGTTCCTAAATGAGCTTTTATCTCTCTCCCCTCACCACAAATCAGATTCTTCTGAGGAGTTCCCAGTACATTATCCTTTCCCCTGTGTAATTACCTTAACAAGCTCCAGCTGTTTTTATTCTCAGAAGGTTTACTCCCTGATATACTGCTGCCTACCCCCTTCGTAAGTGCAGGTCCTAAATGAGCTTTTTTCTCTGTTCCCTCACCACAATCCAGATTCTTTTGGGGTGTTACCAGTACAGTAACCATACCAGGAAGTACTTAATTTATTAAGCTACTGCTTTTCTTAATCTCAGTGGAGATATTTACTGATAAACAGCTACCTACGCAGCATGTTCATGTCGTTCCTAAATGAGCTTTTATCTGTCTCCCCTCACCACAAATCAGACTCTTCTGAGGAGTTCCCAGTACATTATCCTTTCCCCTGTGTAATTACCTTAACAAGCTCCAGCTGTTTTTATTCTCAGAAAGTTTACTCCCTGATATACAGCTGCCTACCCCCTTCGTAAGTGCAGGTCCTGAATGAGCTTTTTTCTCTGTTCCCTCACCACAATCCAGATTCTTTTGGGGAGTTACCAGTACAGTAACCATACCAGGAAGTACTTAATTTATTAAGCTACTGCTTTTCTTAAACTCAGTGGAGATATTTACTGATAAACAGCTACCTACGCAGCATGTTCATGTCGTTCCTAAATGAGCTTTTATCTCTCTCCCCTCACCACAAATCAGATTCTTCTGAGGAGTTCCCAGTACATTATCCTTTCCCCTGTGTAATTACCTTAACAAGCTCCAGCTGTTTTTATTCTCAGAAGGTTTACTCCCTGATATACTTCTGCCTACCCCCTTTGTAAGTGCAGGTCCTAAATGAGCTTTTTTTCTCTGTTCCCTCACCACAATCCAGATTCTTTTGGGGAGTTACCAGTACAGTAACCATACCAGGAATACTTTATTTATTAAGCTACTGCTTTTCTTAATCTCAGTGGAGATATTTACTGATAAACAGCTACCTACGCAGCATGTTCATGTCGTTCCTAAATGAGCTTTTATCTCTCTCCCCTCACCACAAATCAGATTCTTCTGAGGAGTTCCCAGTACATTATCCTTTCCCCAGTGTAATTACCTTAACAAGCTCCAGCTGTTTTTATTCTCAGAAGGTTTACTCCCTGATATACAGCTGCCTCCCCCTTCGTAAGTGCAGGTCCTGAATGAGCTTTTTTCTCTGTTCCCTCACCACAATCCAGATTCTTTTGGGGAGTTACCAGTACAGTAACCATACCAGGAAGTACTTAATTTATTAAGCTACTGCTTTTCTTAATCTCAGTGGAGATATTTACTGATAAACAGCTACCTACGGAGCATGTTCATGTCGTTCCTAAATGAGCTTTTATCTCTCTCCCCTCACCACAAATCAGATTCTTCTGATGAGTTCCCAGTACATTATCCTTTCTCCTGTGTAATTACCTTAACAAGTTCCAGCTGTTTTTATTCTCAGAATGTTTACTCCCTGATATACAGCTGCCTACGCCCTTCGTAAGTGCAGGTCCTGAATGAGCTTTTTTCTCTGTTCCCTCACCACAATCCAGATTCTTTTGGGGAGGTACCAGTACAGTAACCATACCAGGAAGTACTTAATTTATTAAGCTACTTCTTTTCTTAATCTCAGTGGAGATATTTACTGATAAACAGCTACCTACGCGCAATGTACATGTCGTTCCTAAATGAGCTTTTATCTCTCTCCCCTCACCACAAATCAGATTCTTCTGAGGAGTTCCCAGTACATTATCCTTTCCCCTGTGTAATTAACTTAACAAGCTCCAGCTGTTTTTATTCTCAGAAGGTTTACTCCCTGATATACTGCTGCCTACCCCCTTCGTAAGTGCAGGTCCTGAATGAGCTTTTTTCTCTGTTCCCTCACCACAATCCAGATTCCTTTGGGGAGTTACCAGTACAGTAACCAACCAGGAAGTACTTAATTTATTAAGCTACTGCTTTTCTTAGTGGAGATATTTACTGATAAACAGCTACCTACGCAGCATGTTCATGTCGTTCATAAATGAGCTTTTATCTCTCTCCCCTCACCACAAATCAGATTCTTCTGAGGAGTTCCCAGTACATTATCCTTTCCCCTGTGTAATTACCTTAACAAGCTCCAGCTGTTTTTATTCTCAGAAGGTTTACTCCCTGATATACTTCTGCCTACCCCCTTCTTAAGTGCAGGTCCTGAATGAGCTTTTTTCTCTGTTCCCTCACCACAATCCAGATTCTTTTGGGGAGTTACCAGTACAGTAACCATACCAGGAAGTACTTAATTTATTAAGCTACTGCTTTCTTAATCTCAGTGGAGATATTTACTGATAAACAGCTACCTATGCAGCATGTTCATGTCGTTCCTAAATGAGCTTTTATCTCTCTCCCCTCACCACAAATCAGATTCTTCTGAGGAGTTCCCAGTACATTATCCTTTCCCCTGTGTAATTACCTTAACAAGCTCCAGCTGTTTTTATTCTCAGAAGGTTTACTCCCTGATATACTGCTGCCTACCCCCTTCGTAAGTGCAGGTCCTAAATGAGCTTTTTTCTCTGTTCCCTCACCACAATCCAGATTCTTTTGGGGAGTTACCAGTACAGTAACCATACCAGGAAGTACTTAATTTATTAAGCTACTGCTTTTCTTAATCTCAGTGGAGATATTTACTGATAAACAGCTCCCTACGCAGCATGTTCATGTCGTTCCTAAATGAGCTTTTATCTCTCTCCCCTCACCACAAATCAGATTCTTCTGAGGAGTTCCCAGTACATTATCCTTTCCCCTCTGTAATTACCTTAACAAGCTCCAGCTGTTTTTATTCTCAGAAAGTTTACTCCCTGATATACAGCTGCCTACCCCCTTCGTAAGTGCAGGTCCTGAATGAGCTTTTTTCTCTGTTCCCTCACCACAATCCAGATTCTTTTGGGGAGTTACCAGTACAGTAACCATACCAGGAAGTACTTAATTTATTAAGCTACTGCTTTTCTTAATCTCAGTGGAGATATTTACTGATAAACAGCTACCTACGCAGCATGTTCATGTCGTTCCTAAATGAGCTTTTATCTCTCTCCCCTCACCACAAATCAGATTCTTCTGAGGAGTTCCCAGTACATTATCCTTTCCCCTGTGTAATTACCTTAACAAGCTCCAGCTGTTTTTATTCTCAGAAGGTTTACTCCCTGATATACAGCTGCCTACCCCTTTTGTAAGTGCAGGTCCTAAATGAGCTTTTTTCTCTGTTCCCTCACCACAATCCAGATTCTTTTGGGGAGTTACCAGTCCAGTAACCATACCAGGAAGTACTTAATTTATTAAGCTACTGCTTTTCTTAATCTCAGTGGAGATATTTACTGATAAACAGCTACCTACGCAGCATATTCATGTCGTTCCTAAATGAGCTTTTATCTCTCTCCCCTCACCACAAATCAGATTCTTCTGAGGAGTTCCCAGTACATTATCCTTTCCCCTGTGTAATTACCTTAACAAGCTCCAGCTGTTTTTATTCTCAGAAGGTTTACTCCCTGATATACTTCTGCCTACCCCCTTTGTAAGTGCAGGTCCTAAATGAGCTTTTTTTCTCTGTTCCCTCACCACAATCCAGATTCTTTTGGGGAGTTACCAGTACAGTAACCATACCAGGAAGTACTTAATTTATTAAGCTACTGCTTTTCTTAATCTCAGTGGAGATATTTACTGATAAACAGCTACCTACGCAGCATGTTCATGTCGTTCCTAAATGAGCTTTTATCTCTCTCCCCTCACCACAAATCAGATTCTTCTGAGGAGTTCCCAGTACATTATCCTTTCTCCTGTGTAATTACCTTAACAAGTTCCAGCTGTTTTTATTCTCAGAAGGTTTACTCCCTGATATACAGCTGCCTACGCCCTTCGTAAGTGCAGGTCCTGAATGAGCTTTTTTCTCTGTTCCCTCACCACAATCCAGATTCTTTTGGGGAGTTACCAGTACAGTAACCATACCAGGAAGTACTTAATTTATTAAGCTACTGCTTTTCTTAATCTCAGTGGATATATTTACTGATAAACAGCTACCTACGCGCAATGTACATGTCGCCCCTAAATGAGCTTTTATCTCTCTCCCCTCACCACAAATCAGATTCTTCTGAGGAGTTCCCAGTACATTATCCTTTCCCCTGTGTAATTACCTTAACAAGCTCCAGCTGTTTTTATTCTCAGAAGGTTTACTCCCTGATATACAGCTGCCTACCCCCTTCGTAAGTGCAGGTCCTGAATGAGCTTTTTTCTCTGTTCCCTCACCACAATCCAGATTCCTTTGGGGAGTTACCAGTACAGTAACCAACCAGGAAGTACTTAATTTATTAAGCTACTGCTTTTCTTAATCTCAGTGGAGATATTTACTGATAAACAGCTACCTACGCAGCATGTTCATGTCGTTCCTAAATGAGCTTTTCTCTCTCTCCCCTCACCACAAATCAGATTCTTCTGAGGAGTTCCCAGTACATTATCCTTTCCCCTGTGTAATTACCTTAACAAGCTCCAGCTGTTTTTATTCTCAGAAGGTTTACTCCCTGATATACAGCTGCCTAACCCCTTCGTAAGTGCAGGTCCTAAATGAGCTTTTTTCTCTGTTCCCTCACCACAATCCAGATTCTTTTGGGGAGTTACCAGTACAGTAACCATACCAGGAAGTACTTAATTTATTAAGCTACTGCTTTTCTTAATCTCAGTGGGGATATTTACTGATAAACAGCTACCTACGCAGCATGTTCATGTCGTTCCTAAATGAGCTTTTATCTCTCTCCCCTCACCACAAATCAGATTCTTCTGAGGAGTTCCCAGTACATTATCCTTTCCCCTGTGTAATTACCTTAACAAGCTCCAGCTGTTTTTATTCTCAGAAGCTTTACTCCCTGATATACAGCTGCCTAACCCCTTCGTAAGTGCAGGTCCTAAATGAGCTTTTTTCTCTGTTCCCTCACCACAATCCAGATTCTTTTGGGGAGTTACCAGTACAGTAACCATACCAGGAAGTACTTAATTTATTAAGCTACTGCTTTTCTTAATCTCAGTGGAGATATTTACTGATAAACAGCTACATACGCAGCATGTTCATGTCGTTCCTAAATGAGCTTTCATCTCTCTCCCCTCACCACAAATCAGATTCTTCTGAGGAGTTCCCAGTACATTATCCTTTCCCCTGTGTAATTACCTTAACAAGCTCCAGCTGTTTTTATTCTCAGAAGGTTTACTCCCTGATATACAGCTGCCTACCCCCTTCGTAAGTGCAGGTCCTAAATGAGATTTTTTCTCTGTTCCCTCACCACAATCCAGATTCTTTTGGGGAGTTACCAGTACAGTAACCATACCAGGAAGTACTTAATTTATTAAGCTACTGCTTTTCTTAATCTCAGTGGAGATATTTACTGATAAACAGCTACCTACGCAGCATGTTCATGTCGTTCCTAAATGAGCTTTTATCTCTCTCCCCTCACCACAAATCAGATTCTTCTGAGGAGTTCCCAGTACATTATCCTTTCCCCTGTGTAATTACCTTAACAATCTCCAGCTGTTTTTATTCCAGAAGGTTTACTCCCTGATATACAGCTGCCAACCCCCTTCGTAAGTGCAGGTCCTAAATGAGCTTTTTTCTCTGTTCCCTCACCACAATCCAGATTCTTTTGGGGAGTTACCACTACAGTAACCATACCAGGAAGTACTTAATTTATTAAGCTACTGCTTTTCTTAATCTCAGTGGAGATATTTACTGATAAACAGCTACCTACGCAGCATGTTCATGTCGTTCCTAAATGAGCTTTTATCTCTCTCCCCTCACCACAAATCAGATTCTTCTGAGGAGTTCCCAGTACATTATCCTTTCCCCTGTGTAATTACCTTAACAAGCTCCAGCTGTTTTTATTCTCAGAAGGTTTACTCCCTGATATACAGCTGCCTACCCCCTTCGTAAGTGCAGGTCCTAAATGAGCTTTTTTCTCGGTTCCCTCACCAAAATCCAGATTCTTGTGGGGAGTTACCAGTACAGTAACCATACCAGGAAGTACTTAATTTATTAAGCTACTGCTTTTCTTAATCTCAGTGGAGATATTTACTGATAAACAGCTACCTACGCAGCATGTTCATGTCGTTCCTAAATGAGCTTTTATCTCTCTCCCCTCACCACAAATCAGATTCTTCTGAGGAGTTCCCAGTACATTATTCTTTCCTCTGTGTAATTACCTTAACAAGCTCCAGCTGTGTTTATTCTCAGAAGGTTTACTCCCTGATATACAGCTGCCTACCCCCTTTGTAAGTGCAGGTCCTAAATGAGCTTTTTTTCTCTGTTCCCTCACCACAATCCAGATTCTTTTGGGGAGTTACCAGTACAGTAACCATACCAGGAAGTACTTAATTTATTAAGCTACTGCTTTTCTTAATCTCAGTGGAGATATTTACTGATAAACAGCTACCTACGCAGCATGTTCATGTCGTTGCTAAATGAGCTTTTATCTCTCTCCCCTCACCACAAATCAGATTCTTCTGAGGAGTTCCCAGTACATTATCCTTTCCCCTGTGTAATTACCTTAACAAGCTCCAGCTGTTTTTATTCTCAGAAGGTTTACTCCCTGATATACAGCTGCCTACCCCCTTCGTAAGTGCAGGTCTTGAATGAGCTTTTTTCTCTGTTCCCTCACCACAATCCAGATTCTTTTGGGGAGTTACCAGTACAGTAACCATACCAGGAAGTACTTAATTTATTAAGCTACTGCTTTTCTTAATCTCAGTGGAGATATTTACTGATAAACAGCTACCTACACAGCATGTTCATGTCGTTCCTAAATGAGCTTTTATCTCTCTCCCCTCACCACAAATCAGAATCTTCTGAGGAGTTCCCAGTACATTATCCTTTCCCCTGTGTAATTACCTTAACAAGCTCCAGCTGTTTTTATTCTCAGAAGGTTTACTCCCTGATATACTGCTGCCTACCCCCTTCGTAAGTGCAGGTCCTAAATGAGCTTTTTTCTCTGTTCCCTCACCACAATCCAGATTCTTTTGGGGAGTTACCAGTACAGTAACCATACCAGGAAGTACTTAATTTATTAAGCTACTGCTTTTCTTAATCTCAGTGGAGATATTTACTGATAAACAGCTACCTACGCAGCATGTTCATGTCGTTCCTAAATGAGCTTTTATCTCTCTCCCCTCACCACAAATCAGACTCTTCTGAGGAGTTCCCAGTACATTATCCTTTCCCCTGTGTAATTACCTTAACAAGCTCCAGCTGTTTTTATTCTCAGAAAGTTTACTCCCTGATATACAGCTGCCTACCCACTTCGTAAGTGCAGGTCCTGAATGAGCTTTTTTCTCTGTTCCCTCACCACAATCCAGATTCTTTTGGGGAGTTACCAGTACAGTAACCATACCAGGAAGTACTTAATTTATTAAGCTACTGCTTTTCTTAATCTCAGTGGAGATATTTACTGATAAACAGCTACCTACGCAGCATGTTCATGTCGTTCATAAATGAGCTTTTATCTCTCTCCCCTCACCACAAATCAGATTCTTCTGAGGAGTTCCCAGTACATTATCCTTTCCCCTGTGTAATTACCTTAACAAGCTCCAGCTGTTTTTATTCTCAGAAGGTTTACTCCCTGATATACAGCTGCCTACCCACTTCGTAAGTGCAGGTCCTAAATGAGCTTTTTTCTCTGTTCCCTCACCACAATCCAGATTTTTTTGGGGAGTTACCAGTACAGTAACCATACCAGGCAGTACTTAATTTATTAAGCTACTGCTTTTCTTAATCTCAGTGGAGATATTTACTGATAAACAGCTACCTACGCAGCATGTTCATGTCGTTCCTAAATGAGCTTTTATCTCTCTCCCCTCACCACAAATCAGATTCTTCTGAGGAGTTCCCAGTACATTATCCTTTCCCCTGTGTAATTACCTTAACAAGCTCCAGCTGTTTTTATTCTCAGAAGCTTTACTCCCTGATATACAGCTGCCTAACCCCTTCGTAAGTGCAGGTCCTAAATGAGCTTTTTTCTCTGTTCCCTCACCACAATCCAGATTCTTTTGGGGAGTTACCAGTACAGTAACCATACCAGGAAGTACTTAATTTATTAAGCTACTGCTTTTCTTAGTGGAGATATTTACTGATAAACAGCTACCTACGCAGCATGTTCATGTCGTTCATAAATGAGCTTTTATCTCTCTCCCCTCACCACAAATCAGATTCTTCTGAGGAGTTCCCAGTACATTATCCTTTCCCCTGTGTAATTACCTTAACAAGCTCCAGCTGTTTTTATTCTCAGAAGGGTTACTCCCTGATATACTTCTGCCTACCCCCTTCGTAAGTGCAGGTCCTGAATGAGCTTTTTTCTCTGTTCCCTCACCACAATCCAGATTCTTTTGGGGAGTTACCAGTACAGTAACCATACCAGGAAGTACTTAATTTATTAAGCTACTGCTTTCTTAATCTCAGTGGAGATATTTACTGATAAACAGCTACCTATGCAGCATGTTCATGTCGTTCCTAAATGAGCTTTTATCTCTCTCCCCTCACCACAAATCAGATTCTTCTGAGGAGTTCCCAGTACATTATCCTTTCCCCTGTGTAATTACCTTAACAAGCTCCAGCTGTTTTTATTCTCAGAAGGTTTACTCCCTGATATACTGCTGCCTACCCCCTTCGTAAGTGCAGGTCCTAAATGAGCTTTTTTCTCTGTTCCCTCACCACAATCCAGATTCTTTTGGGGAGTTACCAGTACAGTAACCATACCAGGAAGTACTTAATTTATTAAGCTACTGCTTTTCTTAATCTCAGTGGAGATATTTACTGATAAACAGCTCCCTACGCAGCATGTTCATGTCGTTCCTAAATGAGCTTTTATCTCTCTCCCCTCACCACAAATCAGATTCTTCTGAGGAGTTCCCAGTACATTATCCTTTCCCCTGTGTAATTACCTTAACAAGCTCCAGCTGTTTTTATTCTCAGAAAGTTTACTCCCTGATATACAGCTGCCTACCCCCTTCGTAAGTGCAGGTCCTGAATGAGCTTTTTTCTCTGTTCCCTCACCACAAACCAGATTCTTTTGGGGAGTTACCAGTACAGTAACCATACCAGGAAGTACTTAATTTATTAAGCTACTGCTTTTCTTAATCTCAGTGGAGATATTTACTGATAAACAGCTACCTATGCAGCATGTTCATGTCGTTCCTAAATGAGCTTTTATCTCTCTCCCCTCACCACAAATCAGATTCTTCTGAGGAGTTCCCAGTACATTATCCTTTCCCCTGTGTAATTACCTTAACAAGCTCCAGCTGTTTTTATTCTCAGAAGGTTTACTCCCTGATATACAGCTGCCTACCCCTTTTGTAAGTGCAGGTCCTAAATGAGCTTTTTTCTCTGTTCCCTCACCACAATCCAGATTCTTTTGGGGAGTTACCAGTACAGTAACCATACCAGGAAGTACTTAATTTATTAAGCTACTGCTTTTCTTAATCTCAGTGGAGATATTTACTGATAAACAGCTACCTACGCAGCATGTTCATGTCGTTCCTAAATGAGCTTTTATCTCTCTCCCCTCACCACAAATCAGATTCTTCTGAGGAGTTCCCAGTACATTATCCTTTCCCCTGTGTAATTACCTTAACAAGCTCCAGCTGTTTTTTTTCTCAGAAGGTTTACTCCCTGATATACTTCTGCCTACCCCCTTTGTAAGTGCAGGTCCTAAATGAGCTTTTTTTCTCTGTTCCCTCACCACAATCCAGATTCTTTTGGGGAGTTACCAGTACAGTAACCATACCAGGAAGTACTTAATTTATTAAGCTACTGCTTTTCTTAATCTCAGTGGAGATATTTACTGATAAACAGCTACCTATGCAGCATGTTCATGTCGTTCCTAAATGAGCTTTCATCTCTCTCCCCTCACCACAAATCAGATTCTTCTGAGGAGTTCCCAGTACATTATCCTTTCCCCTGTGTAATTACCTTAACAAGCCCCAGCTGTTTTTATTCTCAGAAGGTTTACTCCCTGATATACAGCTGCCTACCCCCTTCGTAAGTGCAGGTCCTAAATGAGCTTTTTTCTCTGTTCCCTCACCACAATCCAGATTCTTTTGGGGAGTTACCAGTACAGTAACCATACCAGGAAGTACTTAATTTATTAAGCTACTGCTTTTCTTAATCTCAGTGGAGATATTTACTGATAAACAGCTACCTACGCAGCATGTTCATGTCGTTCCTAAATGAGCTTTTATCTCTCTCCCCTCACCACAAATCAGATTCTTCTGAGGAGTTCCCAGTACATTATCCTTTCCCCTGTCTAATTACCTTAACAATCTCCAGCTGTTTTTATTCCAGAAGGTTTACTCCCTGATATACAGCTGCCTACCCCCTTCGTAAGTGCAGGTCCTAAATGAGCTTTTTTCTCTGTTCCCTCACCACAATCCAGATTCTTTTGGGGAGTTACCACTACAGTAACCATACCAGGAAGTACTTAATTTATTAAGCTACTGCTTTTCTTAATCTCAGTGGAGATATTTACTGATAAACAGCTACCTACGCAGCATGTTCATGTCGTTCCTAAATGAGCTTTTATCTCTCTACCCTCACCACAAATCAGATTCTTCTGAGGAGTTCCCAGTACATTATCCTTTCCCCTGTGTAATTACCTTAACAAGCTCCAGCTGTTTTTATTCTCAGAAGGTTTACTCCCTGATATACAGCTGCCTACCCCCTTCGTAAGTGCAGGTCCTAAATGAGCTTTTTTCTCTGTTCCCTCACCACAATCCAGATTCTTTTGGGGAGTTACCAGTACAGTAACCATACCAGGAAGTACTTAATTTATTAAGCTTATGCTTTTCTTAATCTCAGTGGAGATATTTACTGATAAACAGCTACCTACGCAGCATGTTCATGTCGTTCCTAAATGAGCTTTTATCTCTCTCCCCTCACCACAAATCAGAGTCTTCTGAGGAGTTCCCAGTACATTATCCTTTCCCCTGTGTAATTACCTTAACAAGCTCCAGCTGTTTTTATTCTCAGAAGGTTTACTCCCTGATATACAGCTGCCTACCCCCTTCGTAAGTGCAGGTCCTAAATGAGCTTTTTTCTCGGTTCCCTAACCAAAATCCAGATTCTTGTGGGGAGTTACCAGTACAGTAACCATACCAGGAAGTACTTAATTTATTAAGCTACTGCTTTTCTTAATCTCAGTGGAGATATTTACTGATAAACAGCTACCTACGCAGCATGTTCATGTCGTTCCTAAATGAGCTTTTATCTCTCTCCCCTCACCACAAATCAGATTCTTCTGAGGAGTTCCCAGTACATTATCCTTTCCCCTGTGTAATTACCTTAACAAGCTCCAGCTGTGTTTATTCTCAGAAGGTTTACTCCCTGATATACAGCTGCCTACCCCCTTCGTAAGTGCAGGTCTTAAATGAGCTTTTTTCTCTGTTCCCTCACCACAATCCAGATTCTTTTGGGGAGTTACCAGTACAGTAACCATACCAGGAAGTACTTAATTTATTAAGCTACTGCTTTTCTTAATCTCAGTGGAGATATTTACTGATAAACAGCTACCTACGCAGCATGTTCATGTCGTTCCTAAATGAGCTTTTATCTCTCTCCCCTCACCACAAATCAGATTCTTCTGAGGAGTTACCAGTACATTATCCTTTCCCCTGTGTAATTACCTTAACAAGCTCCAGCTGTTTTTATTCTCAGATGGTTTACTCCCTGATATACAGCTGCCTACCCCTTCGTAAGTGCAGGTCCTGAATGAGCTTTTTTCTCTGTTCCCTCACCACAATCCAGATTCTTTTGGGAGTTACCAGTACAGTAACCATACCAGGAAGTACTTAATTTATTAAGCTACTGCTTTTCTTAATCTCAGTGGAGATATTTACTGATAAACAGCTACCTATGCAGCATGTTCATGTCGTTCCTAAATGAGCTTTTATCTCTCTCCCCTCACCACAAATCAGATTCTTCTGAGGAGTTCCCAGTACATTATCCTTTCCCCTGTGTAATTACCTTAACAAGCTCCAGCTGTTTTTATTCTCAGAAGGTTTACTCCCTGATATACAGCTGCCTACCCCTTTTGTAAGTGCAGGTCCTAAATGAGCTTTTTTCTCTGTTCCCTCACCACAATCCAGATTCTTTTGGGGAGTTACCAGTACAGTAACCATACCAGGAAGTACTTAATTTATTAAGCTACTGCTTTTCTTAATCTCAGTGGAGATATTTACTGATAAACAGCTACCTACCCAGCATGTTCATGTCGTTCCTAAATGAGCTTTTATCTCTCTCCCCTCACCACAAATCAGATTCTTCTGAGGAGTTCCCAGTACATTATCCTTTCCCCTGTGTAATTACCTTAACAAGCTCCAGCTGTTTTTATTCTCAGAAGGTTTACTCCCTGATATACTTCTGCCTACCCCCTTTGTAAGTGCAGGTCCTAAATGAGCTTTTTTTCTCTGTTCCCTCACCACAATCCAGATTCTTTTGGGGAGTTACCAGTACAGTAACCATACCAGGAAGTACTTAATTTATTAAGCTACTGCTTTTCTTAATCTCAGTGGAGATATTTACTGATAAACAGCTACCTACGCAGCATGTTCATGTCGTTCCTAAATGAGCTTTTATCTCTCTCCCCTCACCACAAATCAGATTCTTCTGAGGAATTCCCAGTACATTATCCTTTCCCCTGTGTAATTACCTTAACAAGCTCCAGCTGTTTTTATTCTCAGAAGGTTTACTCCCTGATATACTGCTGCCTACCCCCTTCGTAAGTGCAGGTCCTAAATGAGCTTTTTTCTATGTTCCCTCACCACAATCCAGATTCTTTTGGGGAGTTACCAGTACAGTAACCATACCAGGAAGTACTTAATTTATTAAGCTACTGCTTTTCTTAATCTCAGTGGAGATATTTACTGATAAACAGCTACCTACGCAGCATGTTCATGTCGTTCGTAAATGAGCTTTTATCTCTCTCCCCTCACCACAAATCAGATTCTTCTGAGGAGTTACCAGTACATTATCCTTTCCCCTGTGTAATTACCTTAACAAGCTCCAGCTGTTTTTATTCTCAGAAGGTTTACTCCCTGATATACAGCTGCCTACCCCCTTCGTAAGTGCAGGTCCTAAATGAGCTTTTTTCTCTGTTCCCTCACCACAATCCAGATTCTTTTGGGGAGTTACCAGTACAGTAACCATACCAGGAAGTACTTAAGTTATTAATCTACTGCTTTTCTTAATCTCAGTGGAGATATTTACTGATAAACAGCTACCTACGCAGCATGTTCATGTCGTTCCTAAATGAGCTTTTATCTCTCTCCCCTCACCACAAATCAGATTCTTCTGAGGAGTTCCCAGTACATTATCCTTTCCCCTGTGTAATTACCTTAACAAGCTCCAGCTGTTTTTATTCTCAGAAGATTTACTCCCTGATATACCGCTGCCTACCCCCTTCGTAAGTGCAGGTCCTAAATGAGCTTTTTTCTCTGTTCCCTCACCACAATCCAGATTCTTTTGGGGAGTTACCAGTACAGTAACAATACGAGGAAGTACTTAATTTATTAAGCTACTGCTTTTCTTAATCTCAGTGGAGATATTTACTGATAAACAGCTACCTACCCAGCATGTTCATGTCGTTGCTAAATGAGCTTTTATCTCTCTCCCCTCACCACAAATCAGATTCTTCTGAGGAGTTCCCAGTACATTATGCATTCCCCTGTGTAATTACCTTAACAAGCTCCAGCTGTTTTTATTCTCAGAAGGTTTACTCCCTGATATACAGCTGCCTACCCCCTTCGTAAGTGCAGGTCCTAAATGAGCTTTTTTCTCTGTTCCCTCACCACAATCCAGATTCTTTTGGGGAGTTACCAGTACAGTAACCATACCAGGAAGTACTTAATTTATTAAGCTACTGCTTTTCTTAGTGGAGATATTTACTGATAAACAGCTACCTACGCAGCATGTTCATGTCGTTCGTAAATTAGCTTTTATCTCTCTCCCCTCACCACAAATCAGATTCTTCTGAGGAGTTCCCAGTACATTATACTTTCCCCTGTGTAATTACCTTAACAAGCTCCAGCTGTGTTTATTCTCAGAAGGTTTACTCCCTGATATACAGCTGCCTACCCCCTTCGTAAGGGCAGGTCCTGAATGAGCTTTTTTCTCTGTTCCCTCACCACAATCCAGATTCTTTTGGGGAGTTACCAGTACAGTAACCATACCAGGAAGTACTTAATTTATTAAGCTACTGCTTTTCTTAGTGGAGATATTTACTGATAAACAGCTACCTACGCAGCATGTTCATGTCGTTCATAAATGAGCTTTTATCTCTCTCCCCTCACCACAAATCAGATTATTCTGAGGAGTTCCCAGTACATTATCCTTTCCCCTGTGTAATTACCTTAACAAGCTCCAGCTGTTTTTATTCTCAGAAGGTTTACTCCCTGATATACAGCTGCCTACCCCCTTCGTAAGTGCAGGTCCTGAATGAGCTTTTTTCTCTGTTCCCTCACCACAATACAGATTCTTTTGGGGAGTTACCAGTACAGTAACCATACCAGGAAGTACTTAATTTATTAAGCTAC
>NW_025961039.1:0-30174 GCF_023159225.1 Perognathus longimembris pacificus
CCCAAAAGAATCTGGATTGTGGTGAGGGAACAGAGAAAAAAGCACATTTAGGACCTGCACTTACGAACGTGGTAGGCAGCAGTGTATCAGGGAGTAATCCTTCTGAGAATAAAAACAGCTGGAGCTTGTTAAGGTAATTACACAGGGGAAAGGATAATGTACTGGGAACTTCTCAGAAGAATCTGATTTGTGGTGAGGGGAGAGAGATAAAAGCTCATTTAGGAACGACATGAACATGCTGCGTAGGTAGCTGTTTATCAGTAAATATCTCCACTGAGATTAAGAAAAGCAGTAGCTTAATAAATTAAGTACTTCCTGTTATGGTTACTGTACTGGTAACTCCCCAAAAGAATCTGGATTGTGGTGATGGAACAGAGAAAATAGCTCATTTAGGACCTGCACTTACGAAGGGGTTAGGCAGCTGTATATCACGGAGTAAACTTTCTGAGAATAAAAACAGCTGGAGTTAGTTAAGGTAATTACACAGGGGAAAGGATAATGTACTGGGAACTCCTCAGAAGAATCTTATTTGTGGTGAGGGGAGAGAGATAATAGCTCATTTAGGAACGACATGAACATGCTCCGTAGGTAGCTGTTTATCAGTAAATATCTCCACTGAGATTAAGAAAAGCAGTAGCTTAATAAATTAAGTACTTCCTGTTATGGGTACTGTGCTGGTAACTCCCTAAAAGAATCTGGTTTGTGCTGAGGGAACAGAGAAAAAAGCTCCTTTAGGACCTGCACTTACGAAGGGGGTAGGCAGCTGTATATCACGGAGTAAACTTTCTGAGAATAAAAACATCTGGAGCTTGTTAAGGTAATTACACAGGGGAAAGGATAATGTACTGGGAACTCCTCAGAAGAATATGATTTGTGGTGAGGGGAGAGAGATAAAAGCTCATTTAGGAACGACATGAACATGCTGCGTACGTTGCTGTTTATCAGTAAGTATCTCCATTAAGATTAAGAAAAGCAGTAGCTTAATAAATTAAGTACTTCCTGGTATGGTTACTGTACTGGTAACTCCCCAAAAGAATCTCTATTGTGGTGAGGGAACAGAGAAAAAAGCTCATTTAGGACCTGCACTTACGAAGGGGTTAGGCAGCTGTATATTAGTGAGTAAACCTTCTGAGAATAAAAACAGCTGGAGCTTGTTAAGGTAATTACATAGGGGAGAGGATAATCTTCTGGGAACTCCTCAGAAGAATCTGATTTGTGGTGAATGGAGAGAGATAAAAGCTCATTTAGGAACGACATGAACATGCTCCGTAGGTAGCTGTTTATCAGTAAATATCTCCACTGAGATTAAGAAAAGCAGTAGCTTAATAAATTAAGTACTTCCTGGTATGGTTACTGTATTGGTAACTCCCTAAACGAATCTGGATTGAGGTGAGGGAACAGAGAAAAAAGCTCATTTAGGACCTGCACTTACGAAGGGGGTAGGCAGCCGTATATCCGGGAGTAAACCTTCTGAGAATAAAAACAGCTGGAGCTTGTTAAGGTAATTACACAGTGGAAAGGATAATGTACTGGGAATTCCTCAGAAGAATCTGATTTGTGGTGAGGGGAGAGAGATTAAAGCTCATTTAGGAACGACATGAACATGCTGCGTAGGTAGCTGTTGATCAGTAAATATCTCCACTGAGATTAAGAAAAGCAGTAGCTTAATAATTAAGTACTTCCTGTTATGGTTACTGTACTGGTAACTCCCCAAAAGAATCTGGATTGTGGTGAGGGAACAGAGAAAAAAGCTCATTTAGGACCTGCACTTACGAAGGCGTTAGGCAGCTGTATATCACGGAGTAAACTTTCTGAGAATAAAAACAGCTGGAGCTTGTTAAGGTAATTACATAGGGGAGAGGATAATGTTCTGGGAACTCCTCAGAAGAATCTGATTTGTGGTGAAGGGAGAGAGATAAAAGGTCATTTAGGAACGACATAAACATGCTGCGTAGGTAGCTGTTTATCAGTAAATATCTCCACTAAGATTAAGAAAAGCAGTAGCTTAATTAATTAAGTACTTCCTGGTATGGTTACTGTACTGGTAACTCCCCAAAAGAATCTGGATCTTGGTGAGGGAACAGAGAAAAAAGTTCATTTAGGACCTGCACTTACGAAGGGGGTAGGCAGCTGTATATCAGGGAGTAAACCTTCTGAGAATAAAAACAGCTGGAGCTTGTTAAGGTAATTACACAGGGGAAAGGATAATGTACTGGGAACTCCTCAGAAGAATCTGATTTGTGGTGAGGGGAGAGAGATAAAAGCTCATTTAGGAACGACATGAACATGCTGCGTAGGTAGCTGTTTATCAGTAAATATCTCCACTGAGATTAAGAAAAGCAGTAGCTTAATAAATTAAGTACTTCCTGGTATGGTTACTGTACTGGTAACTCCCCAAAAGAATCTGGATTGTGGTGAGGGAACAGAGAAAAAAGCTCATTTAGGACCTGCACTTACGAAGAGGGTAGGCAGCCGTATATCTGGGAGTAAACCTTCTGAGAATAAAAACAGCTGGAGCTTGTTAAGGTAATTACACAGTGGAAAGGATAATGTACTGGGAATTCCTCAGAAGAATCTGATTTGTGGTGAGGGGAGAGAGATAAAAGCTCATTTAAGAACGACAAGAAAATGCTGCATAGGCAGCTGTTTATCAGTAAATATCTCCAATGAGATTAAGAAAAGCAGTAGTTTAATAAATTGAGTACTTCCTGGTATGGTTACTGTACTGGTAACTCCCCAAAAGAATCTGGATTGTGGTGAGGGAACAGAGAAAAAAGCTCATTTAGGACCTGCACTTACGAAGGGGGTAGGCAGCTGTATATCAGAGAGTAAACCTTCTGAGAATAAAAACAGCTGGAGCTTGTTAAGGTAATTACACAGGGGAAAGGATAATGTACTCGGAACTCCTCAGAAGAATCAGATTTGTGGTGAGGGGAGAGAGATTAAAGCTCATTTAGGAACGACATGAACATGCTGCGTAGGTAGCTGTTGATCAGTAAATATCTCCACTGAGATTAAGAAAAGCAGTAGCTTAATAAATTAAGTACTTCCTGGTAGGGTTACTGTACTGGTAACTCCCCAAAAGAATCTGGATTGTGGTGAGGGAACAGAGAAAAAAGCTCATTTAGGACCTGCACTTACGAAGGGGGTAGGCAGCTGTATATCAGGGAGTAAACCTTCTGAGAATAAAAACAGCTGGAGCTTGTTAAGGAAATTACACAGGGGAAAGGATAATATACTGGGAACTCCTCAGAAGAATCTGATTTGTGGTTAGGGGAGAGAGATAAAAGCTCATTTAAGACTTGCACTTACGAAGGGGGGAGGCAGCTGTATATCAGGGAGTATACCTTCTGAGAATAAAAACAGCTGGAGCTTGTTAAGGTAATTACACAGGGAAAAGGATAATGTACTGGGAACTCCTCAGAAGAATCTGATTTGTGGTGAGGGGAGAGAGATAAAAGCTCATTTAGGAACGACATGAACATGCTGCGTAGGTAGCTGTTTATCAGTAAATATCTCCACTGAGATTAAGAAAAGCAGTAGCTTAATAAATTAAGTACTTCCTGGTATGGTTACTGTACTGGTAACTCCCCAAAAGAATCTGGATTGTGGTGAGAGAACAGAGAAAAAAGCTCATTTAGGATCTGCACTTACGAACGGGGTAGGCAGCTGTATATCAGGGAGTAAACCTTCTGAGAATAAAAACAGCTGGAGCTTGTTAAGGTAATTACACAGGGGAAAGGATAATGTACTGGGAACTCCTCAGAAGAATCTGATTTGTGGTGAGGGAGAGAGATAAAAGCTCATTTAGGAACGACATGAACATGCTGCGTAGGTAGCTGTTTATCAGTAAATACCTCCACTGAGATTAAGAAAAGCAGTAGCTTAATAAATTAAGTACTTCCTGGTATGGTTACTGTACTGGTAACTCCCCAAAAGAATCTGGATTGTGGTGAGGGAACAGAGAAAAAAGCTCATTTAGGACCTGCACTTACGAAGGGGGTAGGCAGCTGTATATCAGGGAGTAAACCTTCTGAGAATAAAAACGGCTGGAGCTTGTTAAGGTAATTACACAGGGGAAAGGATAATGTACTGGGAACTCCTCAGAAGAATCTGATTTGTGGTGAGGGGAGAGAGATAAAAGCTCATTTAGGAACGACATGAACATGCTGCGTAGGTAGCTGTTTATCAGTAAATATCTCCACTGAGATTAAGAAAAGCAGTAGCTTAATAAATTAAGTACTTCCTGGTATGGTTACTGTACTGGTAACTCCACAAAAGAATCTGGATTGTGGTGAGGGAACAGAGAAAAAAGCTCATTTAAGACCTGCACTTACGAAGGGGGTAGGCAGCTGTATATCAGGGAGTAAACCTTCTGAGAATAAAAACAGCTGGAGCTTGTTAAGGTAATTACACAGTGGAAAGGATAATGTACTGGGAATTCCTCAGAAGAATCTGATTTGTGGTGAGGGGAGAGAGATTAAAGCTCATTTAGGAACGACATGAACATGCTCCGTAGGTAGCTGTTTATCAGTAAATATCTCCACTGAGATTAAGAAAAGCAGTAGCTTAATAAATTAAGTACTTCCTGGTATGGTTACTGTATTGGTAACTCCTAAACGAATCTGGATTGAGGTGAGGGAACAGAGAAAAAAGCTCATTTAGGACCTGCACTTACGAAGGGGGTAGGCAGCCGTATATCCGGGAGTAAACCTTCTGAGAATAAAAACAGCTGGAGCTTGTTAAGGTAATTACACAGTGGAAAGGATAATGTACTGGGAATTCCTCAGAAGAATCTGATTTGTGGTGAGGGGAGAGAGATTAAAGCTCATTTAGGAACGACATGAACATGCTGCGTAGGTAGCTGTTGATCAGTAAATATCTCCACTGAGATTAAGAAAAGCAGTAGCTTAATAAATTAAGTACTTCCTGTTATGGTTACTGTACTGGTAACTCCGCAAAAGAATCTGGATTGTGGTGAGGGAACAGAGAAAAAAGCTCATTTAGGACCTGCACTTACGAAGGCGTTAGGCAGCTGTATATCACGGAGTAAACTTTCTGAGAATAAAAACAGCTGGAGCTTGTTAAGGTAATTACATAGGGGAGAGGATAATGTTCTGGGAACTCCTCAGAAGAATCTGATTTGTGGTGAAGGGAGAGAGATAAAAGCTCATTTAGGAACGACATAAACATGCTGCGTAGGTAGCTGTTTATCAGTAAATATCTCCACTAAGATTAAGAAAAGCAGTAGCTTAATTAATTAAGTACTTCCTGGTATGGTTACTGTACTGGTAACTCCCCAAAAGAATCTGGATCTTGGTGAGGGAACAGAGAAAAAAGCTCATTTAGGACCTGCACTTACGAAGGGGGTAGGCAGCTGTATATCAGGGAGTAAACCTTCTGAGAATAAAAACAGCTGGAGCTTGTTAAGGTAATTACACAGGGGAAAGGATAATGTACTGGGAACTCCTCAGAAGAATCTGATTTGTGGTGAGGGGAGAGAGATAAAAGCTCATTTAGGAACGACATGAACATGCTGCGTAGGTAGCTGTTTATCAGTAAATATCTCCACTGAGATTAAGAAAAGCAGTAGCTTAATAAATTAAGTACTTCCTGGTATGGTTACTGTACTGGTAACTCCCCAAAAGAATCTGGATTGTGGTGAGGGAACAGAGAAAAAAGCTCATTTAGGACCTGCACTTACGAAGGGGGTAGGCAGCCGTATATCTGGGAGTAAACCTTCTGAGAATAAAAACAGCTGGAGCTTGTTAAGGTAATTACACAGTGGAAAGGATAATGTACTGGGAATTCCTCAGAAGAATCTGATTTATGGTGAGGGGAGAGAGATAAAAGCTCATTTAGGAACGACAAGAAAATGCTGCATAGGCAGCTGTTTATCAGTAAATATCTCCAATAAGATTAAGAAAAGCAGTAGTTTAATAAATTGAGTACTTCCTGGTATGGTTACTGTACTGGTAACTCCCGAAAAGAATCTGGATTGTGGTGAGGGAACAGAGAAAAAAGCTCATTTAGGACCTGCACTTACGAAGGGGGTAGGCAGCTGTATATCAGAGAGTAAACCTTCTGAGAATAAAAACAGCTGGAGCTTGTTAAGGTAATTACACAGGGGAAAGGATAATGTACTCGGAACTCCTCAGAAGAATCTGATTTGTGGTGAGGGGAGAGAGATTAAAGCTCATTTAGGAACGACATGAACATGCTGCGTAGGTAGCTGTTGATCAGTAAATATCTCCACTGAGATTAAGAAAAGCAGTAGCTTAATAAATTAAGTACTTCCTGGTAGGGTTACTGTACTGGTAACTCCCCAAAAGAATCTGGATTGTGGTGAGGGAACAGAGAAAAAAGCTCATTTAGGACCTGCACTTACGAAGGGGGTAGGCAGCTGTATATCAGGGAGTAAACCTTCTGAGAATAAAAACAGCTGGAGCTTGTTAAGGAAATTACACAGGGGAAAGGATAATATACTGGGAACTCCTCAGAAGAATCTGATTTGTGGTTAGGGGAGAGAGATAAAAGCTCATTTAAGACTTGCACTTACGAAGGGGGGAGGCAGCTGTATATCAGGGAGTATACCTTCTGAGAATAAAAACAGCTGGAGCTTGTTAAGGTAATTACACAGGGAAAAGGATAATGTACTGGGAACTCCTCAGAAGAATCTGATTTGTGGTGAGGGGAGAGAGATAAAAGCTCATTTAGGAACGACATGAACATGCTGCGTAGGTAGCTGTTTATCAGTAAATATCTCCACTGAGATTAAGAAAAGCAGTACCTTAATAAATTAAGTACTTCCTGGTATGGTTACTGTACTGGTAACTCCCCAAAAGAATCTGGATTGTGGTGAGAGAACAGAGAAAAAAGCTCATTTAGGATCTGCACTTACGAACGGGGTAGGCAGCTGTATATCAGGGAGTAAACCTTCTGAGAATAAAAACAGCTGGAGCTTGTTAAGGTAATTACACAGGGGAAAGGATAATGTACTGGGAACTCCTCAGAAGAATCTGATTTGTGGTGAGGGAGAGAGATAAAAGCTCATTTAGGAACGACATGAACATGCTGCGTATGTAGCTGTTTATCAGTAAATATCTCCACTGAGATTAAGAAAAGCAGTAGCTTAATAAATTAAGTACTTCCTGGTATGGTTACTGTACTGGTAACTCCCCAAAAGAATCTGGATTGTCGTGAGGGAACAGAGAAAAAAGCTCATTTAGGACCTGCACTTACGAAGGGGGTAGGCAGCTGTATATCAGGGAGTAAACCTTCTGAGAATAAAAACAGCTGGAGCTTGTTAAGGTAATTACACAGGGGAAAGGATAATGTACTGGGAACTCCTCAGAAGAATCTGATTTGTGGTGAGGGGAGAGAGATAAAAGCTCATTTAGGAACGACATGAACATGCTGCGTAGGTAGCTGTTTATCAGTAAATATCTCCACTGAGATTAAGAAAAGCAGTAGCTTAATAAATTAAGTACTTCCTGGTATGGTTACTGTACTGGTAACTCCACAAAAGAATCTGGATTGTGGTGAGGGAACAGAGAAAAAAGCTCATTTAAGACCTGCACTAACGAAGGGGGTAGGCAGCTGTATATCAGGGAGTAAACCTTCTGAGAATAAAAACAGCTGGAGCTTGTTAAGGTAATTACACAGTGGAAAGGATAATGTACTGGGAATTCCTCAGAAGAATCTGATTTGTGGTGAGGGGAGAGAGATTAAAGCTCATTTAGGAACGACATGAACATGCTCCGAAGGTAGCTGTTTATCAGTAAATATCTCCACTGAGATTAAGAAAAGCAGTAGCTTAATAAATTAAGTACTTCCTGGTATGGTTACTGTATTGGTAACTCCCTAAACGCATCTGGATTGAGGTGAGGGAACAGAGAAAAAAGCTCATTTAGGACCTGCACTTACGAAGGGGGTAGGCAGCCGTATATCCTGGAGTAAACCTTCTGAGAATAAAAACAGCTGGAGCTTGTTAAGGTAATTACACAGTGGAAAGGATAATGTACTGGGAATTCCTCAGAAGAATCTGATTTGTGGTGAGGTGAGAGAGATTAAAGCTCATTTAGGAACGACATGAACATGCTGCGTAGGTAGCTGTTGATCAGTAAATATCTCCACTGAGATTAAGAAAAGCAGTAGCTTAATAAATTAAGTACTTCCTGTTATGGTTACTGTACTGGTAACTCCGCAAAAGAATCTGGATTGTGGTGAGGGAACAGAGAAAAAAGCTCATTTAGGACCTGCACTTACGAAGGCGTTAGGCAGCTGTATATCACGGAGTAAACTTTCTGAAAATAAAAACAGCTGGAGCTTGTTAAGGTAATTACATAGGGGAGAGGATAATGTTCTGGGAACTCCTCAGAAGAATCTGATTTGTGGTGAAGGGAGAGAGATAAAAGGTCATTTAGGAACGACATAAACATGCTGCGTAGGTAGCTGTTTATCAGTAAATATCTCCACTAAGATTAAGAAAAGCAGTAGCTTAATTAATTAAGTACTTCCTGGTATGGTTACTGTACTGGTAACTCCCCAAAAGAATCTGGATCTTGGTGAGGGAACAGAGAAAAAAGCTCATTTAGGACCTGCACTTACGAAGGGGGTAGGCAGCTGTATATCAGGGAGTAAACCTTCTGAGAATAAAAACAGCTGGAGCTTGTTAAGGAAATTACACAGGGGAAAGGATAATGTACTGGGAACTCCTCAGAAGAATCTGATTCGTGGTAAGGGGAGAGACATTAAAGCTCATTTATGAACGACGAACATGCTGCGTAGGTAGCTGTTTATCAGTAAATATCTCCACTGAGATTAAGAAAAGCAGTAGCTTAATAAATTAAGTACTTCCTGGTATGGTTACTGTACTGGTAACTCCCCAAAAGAATCTGGATTGTGGTGAGGGAACAGAGAAAAAAGCTCATTTAGGACCTGCACTTACGAAGGGGGTAGGCAGCTGTATATCAGGGAGTAAAGCTTCTTAGAATAAAAACAGCTGGAGCTTGTTAAGGTAATTACACAGGGGAAAGGATAATGGACTGGGAACTCCTCAGAAGAATCTGATTTGTGGTGAGGGGAGAGAGATAAAAGCTCATTTAAGAACGACATGAACATGCTGCGTACGTAGCTGGTTATCAGTAAATATCTCCACTAAGATTAAGAAAAGCAGTAGCTTAATAAATTAAGTACTTCCTGGTATGGTTACTGTACTGGTAACTCCCCAAAAGAATCTGGATTGTGGTGAGGGAACAGAGAAAAAAGCTCATTTAGGACCTGCACTTACGAAGGGGATAGGCTGCTGTATATCAGGGAGTAAACCTTCTGAGAATAAAAACAGCTGGAGCTTGTTAAGGTAATTACACAGGGGAAAGGATAATATACTGGGAACTCCTCAGAAGAATCTGATTTGTGGTGAGGGGAGAGAGATAAAAGCTCATTTAGGAACGACATGAACATGCTGCGTAGGTAGCTGTTTATCAGTAAATATCTCCACTGAGATTAAGAATAGCAGTTGCTTAATAAATTAAGTACTTCCTGGTATGGTTACTGTACTGGTAACTCCCCAAAAGAATCTGGATTGTGGTGAGGGAACAGAGAAAAAAGCTCATTTAGGACCTGCACTTACGAAGGGGGTAGGCAGCTGTATATCAGGGAGTAAACCTTCTGAGAATAAAAACAGCTGGAGCTTGTTAAGGTAATTACACAGGGGAAAGGATAATGTACTGGGAACTCCTCAGAAAAATCTGATTTGTGGTGAGGGGAAAGAGATAATAGCTCATTTAGGAACGACATGAACATGCTGCGTAGGGAGCTGTTTATCAGTAAATATCTCCACTGAGATTAAGAAAAGCAGTAGCTTAATAAACTAAGTACTTCCTGGTATGGTTACTGTACTGGTAACTCACCAAAAGAATCTGGATTGTGGAGAGGGAACAGAGAAAAAAGCTCATTTAGGACCTGCACTTATGAAGGGGGTAGGCAGCTGTATATCAGGAAGTAAACCTTCTGAGAATAAAAACAGCTGGAGCTTGTTAAGGTAATTACACAGGGGAAAGGATAATGTACTGGGAACTCCTCAGAAGAATCTGATTTGTGGTGAGGGGAGAGAGATAAAAGCTCATCTAAGAACGACATGAACATGCTGCGTAGGTAGCTGTTTATCAGTAAATATCTCCACTGAGATTAAGAAAAGCAGTAGCTTAATAAATTAAGTACTTCCTGGTATGGTTACTGTACTGGTAACTCCCCAAAAGAATCTGGATTGTGGTGAGGGAAGAGAGAAAAAAGCTCATTTAGGACCTGCACTTACGAAGGGGGTAGGCAGCTGTATAACAGGGAGTAAACCTTCTGAGAATAAAAACAGCTGGAGCTTGTTAAGGTAATTACACAGGGGAAAGGATAATGTACTGGGAACTCCTCAGAAGAATCTGATTTGTGGTGAGGGGAGAGAGATAAAAGCTCATTTAGGAACGACATGAACATGCTGCGTAGGTAGCTGTTTATCAGTAAATATCTCCACTGAGATTAAGAATAGCAGTTGCTTAATAAATTAAGTACTTCCTGGTATGGTTACTGTACTGGTAACTCCCCAAAAGAATCTGGATTGTGGTGAGGGAACAGAGAAAAAAGCTCATTTAGGACCTGCACTTACGAAGGGGGTAGGCAGCTGTATATCAGGGAGTAAACCTTCTGAGAATAAAAAGAGCTGGAGCTTGTTAAGGTAATTACACAGGGGAAAGGATAATGTACTGGGAACTCCTCAGAAAAATCTGATTTGTGGTGAGGGGAAAGAGATAATAGCTCATTTAGGAACGACATGAACATGCTGCGTAGGTAGCTGTTTATCAGTAAATATCTCCACTGAGATTAAGAAAAGCAGTAGCTTAATAAATTAAGTACTTCCTGGTATGGTTACTGTACTGGTAACTCACCAAAAGAATCTAGATTGTGGTGAGGGAACAGAGAAAATAGCTCATTTAGGACCTGCACTTACGAAGGGGGTAGGCAGCTGTATATCAGGAAGTAAACCTTCTGAGAATAAAAACAGCTGGAGCTTGTTAAGGTAATTACACAGGGGAAAGGATAATGTACCTGGAACTCCTCAGAAGAATCTGATTTGTGGTGAGGGGAGAGAGATAAAAGCTCATTTAGGAACGACATGAACATGCTGCGTAGGTAGCTGTTTATCAGTAAATATCTCCACTGAGATTAAGAATAGTAGTTGCTTAATAAATTAAGTACTTCCTGGTATGGTCACTGTACTGGTAACTCCCCAAAAGAATCTGGATTGTGGTGAGGGAACAGAGAAAAAAGCTCATTTAGGTCCTGCACTTACGAAGGGGGTAGGCATCTGTATATCAGGGAGTAAACCTTCTGAGAATAAAAACAGCTGGAGCTTGTTAAGGTAATTACACAGGGGAAAGGATAATGTACTGGGAACTCCTCAGAAGAATCTGATTTGTGGTGAGGGGAGAGAGATAAAAGCTCATTTAGGAACGACATGAACATGCTGCGTATGTAGCTGTTTATCAGTAAATATCTCCACTGAGATTAAGAAAAGCAGTAGCTTAATAAATTAAGTACTTCCTGGAATGGTTACTGTACTGGTAACTCCCCAAAAGAATCTGTATTGTGGGGAGGGAACAGAGAAAAAAGCTCATTTAGGACCTGCACTTACGAAGGGGGTAGGCAGCAGTATATCAGGGAGTAAATCTTCTGGGAATAAAAACAGCTGGAGCTTGTTAAGGTAATTACAAAGGAGAAAGGATAATATACTGGGAACTCCTCAGAAGAATCTGATTTGTGGTGAGGGGAGAGAGATAAAAGCTCATTTAGGAACGACATGAACATGCTGCGTAGGTAGCTGTTTATCAGTAAATATCTCCACTGAGATTAAGAATAGCAGTTGCTTAATAAATTAAGTACTTCCTGGTATGTTTACTGTACTGGTAACTCCCCAAAAGAATCTGGATTGTGGTGAGGGAACAGAGAAAAAAGCTCATTTAGGACGTGCACTTACGAAGGGGGTAGGCAGCTGTATATCAGGGAGTAAACCTTCTGAGAATAAAAACAGCTGGAGCTTGTTAAGGTAATTACACAGGGGAAAGGATAATGTACTGGGAACTCCTCAGAAGAATCTGATTTGTGGTGAGGGGAGAGAGATAAAAGCTCATTTAGGAAAGACATGAACATGCTGCGTATGTAGCTGTTTATCAGTAAATATCTCCACTGAGATTAAGAAAAGCAGTAGCTTAATAAATTAAGTACTTCCTGGTATGGTTACTGTACTGGTAACTCCCCAAAAGAATCTGGATTGTGGGGAGGGAACAGAGAAAAAAGCTCATTTAGGACCTGCACTTATGAAGGGGGTAGGCAGCAGTATATCAGGGAGTAAACCTTCTGAGAATAAAAACAGCTGGAGCTTGTTAAGTTACTTACACAGGGGAAAGGAAAATGTACTGGGAACTCCTCAGAAGAATCTGAATTGTGGTGAGGGGAGAGAGATAAAAGCTCATTTAGGAACGACATGGACATGCTGCGTAGGTAGCTGTTTATCAGTAAATATCTCCACTGAGATTAAGAAAAGCAGTAGCTTAATAAATTAAGTACTTCCTGGTATGGTTACTGTACTAGTAACTCCCGAAAAGAATCTGGATTGTGGTGAGGGAACAGAGAAAAAATCTCATTTAGGACCTGCATTAACGAAGGGGGTAGGCAGCTGTATATCAGGGAGTAAACCTTCTGAGAATAAAAACATCTGGAGCTTGTTAAGGTAATTACACAGGGGAAAGGATAATATACTGGGAACTCCTCAGAAAAATCTGATTTGTGGTGAGGGGAGAGAGATAAAAGCTCATTTAGGAACGACATGAACATGCTGCGTAGGTAGCTGTTTATCAGTAAATATCTCCACTGAGATTAAGAAAAGCAGTAGCTTAATAAATTAAATACTTCCTGGTATGGTTACTGTACTGGTAACTTCCCAAAACAATCTGGATTGTGGTGCGGGAACAGAGATAAAAGCTCATTTAGGACCTGAACTTACGAAGGGGGTGGGCAGCTGTATATCAGGGAGTAAACCTTCTGAGAATAAAAACAGCTGGAGCTTGTTAAGGTAATTACACAGGGGAAAGGATAATGTACTGGGAACTCCTCAGAAGAATCTGATTTGTGGTGAGGGGAGAGAGTTAAAAGCTCATTTAGGAACGACATGAACATGCTGCCTAGGTAGCTGTTTATCAGTAAATATCTCCACTGAGATTAAGAAAAGCAGTAGCTTAATAAATTAAGTACTTCCTGGAATGGTTGCTGTACTGGTAACTCCCCAAAAGAATCTGTATTGTGGGGAGGGAACAGAGAAAAAAGCTCATTTAAGACCTGCACTTAAGAAGGGGGTAGGCAGCAGTATATCAGGGAGTAAATCTTCTGGGAATAAAAACAGCTGGAGCTTGTTAAGGTAATTACAAAGGAGAAAGGATAATGTACTGGGAACTCCTCAGAAGAATCTGATTTGTGGTGAGGGGAGAGAGATAAAAGCTCATTTAGGAACGACATAAACATGCTGCGTAGGTAGCTGTTTATCAGTAAATATCTCCACTGAGATTAAGAATAGCAGTTGCTTAATAAATTAAGTACTTCCTGGTATGGTTACTGTACTGGTAACTCCCCAAAAGAATCTGGATTGTGGTGAGGTAACAGAGAAAAAAGCTCATTTAGGACCTGCACTTACGAAGGGGGTAGGCAGCTGTATATCAGGGAGTAAACCTTCTGAGAATAAAAACAGCTGGAGCTTGTTAAGGTAATTACACAGGGGAAAGGATAATGTACTGGGAACTCCTCAGAAAAATCTGATTTGTGGTGAGGGGAAAGAGATAATAACTCATTTAGGAACGACATGAACATGCTGCGTAGGTAGCTGTTTATCAGTAAATATCTCCACTGAGATTAAGAAAAGCTTTAGCTTAATAAATTAAGTACTTCCTGGTATGGTTACTGTACTGGTAACTCCCCAAAAGAATGTGGATTGTGGTGAGGGAACAGACAAAAAAGCTCATTTAAGACCTGCACTTACGAAGGGGGTAGGCAGCAGTATATTAGTGAGTAAACCTTCTGAGAATAAAAACAGCTGGAGCTTGTTAAGGTAATTACATAGGGGAGAGGATAATCTTCTGGGAACTCCTCAGAAGAATCTGATTTGTGGTGAATGGAGAGAGATAAAAGCTCATTTAGGAACGACATGAACATGCTCCGTAGGTAGCTGTTTATCAGTAAATATCTCCACTGAGATTAAGAAAAGCAGTAGCTTAATAAATTAAGTACTTCCTGGTATGGTTACTGTATTGGTAACTCCCTAAACGAATCTGGATTGAGGTGAGGGAACAGAGAAAAAAGCTCATTTACGACCTGCACTTACGAAGGGGGTAGGCAGCTGTATATCAGGGAGTAAACCTTCTGAGAATAAAAACAGCTGGAGCTTGTTAAGGAAATTACACAGGGGAAAGGATAATGTACTGGGAACTCCTCAGAAGAATCTGATTCGTGGTAAGGGGAGAGACATAAAAGCTCATTTATGAACGACGAACATGCTGCGTAGGTAGCTGTTTATCAGTAAATATCTCCACTGAGATTAAGAAAAGCAGTAGCTTAATAAATTAAGTACTTCCTGGTATGGTTACTGTACTGGTAACTCCCCAAAAGAATCTGGATTGTGGTGAGGGAACAGAGAAAAAAGCTCATTTAGGACCTGCACTTACGAAGGGGGTAGGCATCTGTATATCAGGGAGTTGAACTTCTGAGAATAAGAACAGCTGGAGCTTGTTAAGGTAATTACACAGGGGAAGGGATAATGTACTGGGAACTCCTCAGAAGAATCTCATTTGTGGTGAGGGGAGAGAGATAAAAGCTCATTTAGGAACGACATGAACATGCTGCGTAGGTAGCTGTTAATCAGTAAATATCTCCACTGAGATTAAGAAAAGCAGTAGCTTAATAAATTAAGTACTTCCTGGTATGGGTACTGTATGGTAACTCCCCAAAAGAATCTGGATTGTGGTGAGGGAAAAGAGAAAAAAGCTCATTTAGGACATGCACTTACGAAGGGGTAGGCAGCTGTATATCAGGGAGTAAACCTTCTGAGAATAAAAACAGCTGGAGCTTGTTAAGGTAATTACACAGGGGAAAGGATAATGCACTGGGACCTCCTCAGAAGAATCTGATTTGTGGTGAGGGGAGAGAGATAAAAGCTCATTTAGAACGACATGGACATGCTGCGTAGGTAGCTGTATATCAGTAAATATCTCCACTGAGATTAAGAAAAGCAGTAGCTTAATAAATTAAGTACTTCCTGGTATGGTTACTCTACTGGTAACTCCCCAAAAGAATCTGGGTGGTGGTGAGGGAACAGAGAAAACAACTCATTTAGGACCTGCACTTATGAACGGGGTAGGCAGCTTTATATCAGGGAGTAAACCTTCTGAGAATAAAAACAGCTGGAGCTTGTTAAGGTAATTACACAGGGGAAAGGATAATGTACTGGGAACTCCTCAGAAGAATCTGATTTGTGGTGAGGGGAGAGAGATAAAAGCTCATTTAGGAACGACATGAACATGCTGCGTACGTAGCTGTTTATCATTAAATATCTCCACTGAGATTAAGAAAAGCAGTAGCTTAATAAATTAAGTACTTCTTGGTATGGTTACTGTACTGGTAACTCCCCAAAAGAATCTGGATTGTGGTGAGGGAACAGAGAAAAAAGCTCATTTAGGACCTGCACTTACGAAGGGGGTAGGCAGCTGTATATCAGGGAGTAAACCTTCTGAGAATAAAAAAAGCTGGAGCTTGTTAAGGTAATTACACAGGGGAAAGGATAATGTACTGGGAACTCCTCAGAAGAATCTGATTTGTGGTGAGGGGAGAGAGATAAAAGCTCATTTAGGAACGACATGATCATGCTGCCTAGGTAGCTGTTTATCAGTAAATATCTCCACTGAGATTAAGAAAAGCAGTAGCTTAATAAATTAAGTACTTCCTAGTATGGTTACTGTACTGGTAACTCCCCAAAAGAATCTGGATTGTGGTGAGGGAACAGAGAAAAAAGCTCATTTAGGATATGCACTTACGAAGGGGTAGGCAGCTGTATATCAGGGAGTAAACCTTCTGAGAATAAAAACAGCTGGAGCTTGTTAAGGTAATTATACAGGGGAAAGGATAATGTACTGGGAATTCCTCAGAAGAATCTGATTTGTGGTGAGGGGAGAGAGATAAATGCTCATTTAGGAACGACATGAACATGCTGCGTAGGTAGCTGTTTATCAGTACATATCTCCACTGAGATTAAGAAAAGCAGTAGCTTAATAAATTAAGTACTTCCTGGTATGGTTACTGTACTGGTAACTCCCCAAAAGAATCTGGATTGTGGTGAGGGAACAGAGAAAAAAGCTCATTTAGGACCTGCACTTACGAAGGGGGTAGGCAGCTGTATATCAGGGAGTAAACCTTCTGAGAATAAAAACAGCTGGAGCTTGTTAAGGTAATTACACAGGGGAAAGGATAATGTACTGGGAACTCCTCAGAAGAATCTGATTTGTGGTGAGGGGAGAGAGATAAAAGCTCATTTAGGAACGACATGAACATGCTGCGTAGGTAGCTGTTTATCAGTAAATATCTCCACTGAGATTAAGAAAAGCAGTAGCTTAATAAATTAAGTACTTCCTGGTATGGTAACTGTACTGGTAACTCCCCAAAAGAATCTGGATTGTGGTGAGGTAACAGAGAAAAAAGCTCATTTAGGACCTGCAATTACGAAGGGGATAGGCAGCTGTATATCAGGGAGTAAACCTTCTGAGAATAAAAACAGCTGGAGATTGTTAAGGTAATTACACAGGGGAAAGGACAATGTACTGGGAACTCCTTCAGAAGAATCTGATTTGTGGTGAGGGGAGAAAGATAAAAGCTCATTTACGAACGACATGAACATGCTGCGTAGGTAGCTGTTTATCAGTAAATATCTCCACTGAGATTAAGAAAAGCAGTAGCTTAATAAATTAAATACTTCCGTGTATGGTTTCTGTACTGGTAACTCCCCAAAAGAATCTGGATTGTGGTGAGGGAACAGAGAAAAAAGCTCATTTATGACCTGCACTTACGAAGGGGGTAGGCAGCTGTATATCAGGGAGCAAACCTTCTGAGAATAAAAACAGCTGGAGCTTGTTAACGTAATTACACAGGGGAAAGGATAATGTACTGGGAACTCCTCAGAAGAATCTCATTTGTGGTGACGGGAGAGAGATAAAAGCTCATTTAGGAACGACATGAATCTGCTGCGTAGGTAGCTGTTTATCAGTAAATATCTCCACTGAGATTGAGAAAAGCGGTAGCTTAATAAATTAAGTACTTCCTGGTATGGTTACTGTACTGGTAACTCCCGAAAAGAATCTGGATTGTGGTGAGGGAAAAGAGAAAAAAGCTCATTTAAGACCTGCACTTACGAAGGGGGTAGGCAGCTGTATATCAGGGAGTAAACCTTCTGAGAATAAAAACAGCTGGAGCTTGTTAAGGTAATTAAACAGGGGAAAGGATAATGTACTGGGAACTCCTCAGAAGAATCTGATTTGTGGTGAGGGGATAGAGATAAAAGCTCATTTAGGAACGACATGAACATGCTGCGTAGGTAGCTGTTTATCAGTAAATATCTCCACTGAGATTAAGAAAAGCAGTAGCTTAATAAATTAAGTACTTCCTGGTATGGTTACTCTACTGGTAACTCCCGAAAAGAATCTGGATTGTGGTGAGGGAACAGAGAAAAAAGCTCATTTAGGTCCTGCACTTACGAAGGGGGTAGGCATCTGTATATCAGGGAGTTGAACTTCTGAGAATAAGAACAGCTGGAGCTTGTTAAGGTAATTACACAGGGGAAGGGATAATGTACTGGGAACTCCTCAGAAGAATCTCATTTGTGGTGAGGGGAGAGAGATAAAAGCTCATTTAGGAACGACATGAACATGCTGCGTAGGTAGCTGTTAATCAGTAAATATCTCCACTGAGATTAAGAAAAGCAGTAGCTTAATAAATTAAGTACTTCCTGGTATGGGTACTGTATGGTAACTCCCCAAAAGAATCTGGATTGTGGTGAGGGAAAAGAGAAAAAAGCTCATTTAGGACATGCACTTACGAAGGGGTAGGCAGCTGTATATCAGGGAGTAAACCTTCTGAGAATAAAAACAGCTGGAGCTTGTTAAAGTAATTACACAGGGGAAAGGATAATGTACTGGGAACTCCTCAGAAGAATCTGATTTGTGGTGATGGGAGAGAGATAAAACCTCATTTAGGAACTACATGAACATGCTGCGTAGGTAGCTGTTTCTCAGTAGATATCTCCAATGAGATTAAGAAAAGCAGTAGCTTAATAAATTAAGTACTTCCTGGTATGGTTACTGTACTGGTAACTCCCCAAAAGAATCAGGATTGTGTTGAGGGAAAAGAGAAAAAAGCTCATTTAGGACCTGCACTTACGAAGAGGGTAGGCAGCTGTATATCAGGGAGTAAACCTTCTGAGAATAAAAACAGCTGGAGCTTGTTAAGGTAATTACACAGGGGAAAGGATAATGTACTGGGACCTCCTCAGAAGAATCTGATTTGTGGTGAGGGGAGAGAGATAAAAGCTCATTTAGAACGACATGGACATGCTGCGTAGGTAGCTGTATATCAGTAAATATCTCCACTGAGATTAAGAAAAGCAGTAGCTTAATAAATTAAGTACTTCCTGGTATGGTTACTCTACTGGTAACTCCCCAAAAGAATCTGGGTGGTGGTGAGGGAACAGAGAAAACAACTCATTTAGGACCTGCACTTATGAACGGGGTAGGCAGCTTTATATCAGGGAGTAAACCTTCTGAGAATAAAAACAGCTGGAGCTTGTTAAGGTAATTACACAGGGGAAAGGATAATGTACTGGGAACTCCTCACAAGAATCTGATTTGTGGTGAGGGGAGAGAGATAAAAGCTCATTTAGGAACGACATGAACATGCTGCGTACGTAGCTGTTTATCATTAAATATCTCCACTGAGATTAAGAAAAGCAGTAGCTTAATAAATTAAGTACTTCTTGGTATGGTTACTGTACTGGTAACTCCCCAAAAGAATCTGGATTGTGGTGAGGGAACAGAGAAAAAAGCTCAATAAGACCTGCACTTACGAAGGGGGTAGGCAGCTGTATATCAGGGAGTAAACCTTCTGAGAATAAAAAAAGCTGGAGCTTGTTAAGGTAATTACACAGGGGAAAGGATAATGTACTGGGAACTCCTCAGAAGAATCTGATTTGTGGTGAGGGGAGAGAGATAAAAGCTCATTTAGGAACGACATGATCATGTTGCCTAGGTAGCTGTTTATCAGTAAATATCTCCACTGAGATTAAGAAAAGCAGTAGCTTAATAAATTAAGTACTTCCTAGTATGGTTACTGTACTGGTAACTCCCCAAAAGAATCTGGATTGTGGTGAGGGAACAGAGAAAAAAGCTCATTTAGGATATGCACTTACGAAGGGGTAGGCAGCTGTATATCAGGGAGTAAACCTTCTGAGAATAAAAACAGCTGGAGCTTGTTAAGGTAATTATACAGGGGAAAGGATAATGTACTGGGAACTCCTCAGAAGAATCTGATTTGTGGTGAGGGGAGAGAGATAAATGCTCATTTAGGAACGACATGAACATGCTGCGTAGGTAGCTGTTTATCAGTACATATCTCCACTGAGATTAAGAAAAGCAGTAGCTTAATAAATTAAGTACTTCCTGGTATGGTTACTGTACTGGTAACTCCCCAAAAGAATCTGGATTGTGGTGAGGGAACAGAGAAAAAAGCTCATTTAGGACCTGCACTTACGAAGGGGGTAGGCAGCTGTATATCAGGGAGTAAACCTTCTGAGAATAAAAACAGCTGGAGCTTGTTAAGGTAATTACACAGGGGAAAGGATAATGTACTGGGAACTCCTCAGAAGAATCTGATTTGTGGTGAGGGGAGAGAGATAAAAGCTCATTTAGGAACGACATGAACATGCTGCGTAGGTAGCTGTTTATCAGTAAATATCTCCACTGAGAATAAGAAAAGCAGTAGCTTAATAAATTAAGTACTTCCTGGTATGGTAACTGTACTGGTAACTCCCCAAAAGAATCTGGATTGTGGTGAGGGAACAGAGAAAAAAGCTCATTTAGGACCTGCAATTACGAAGGGGATAGGCAGCTGTATATCAGGGAGTAAACCTTCTGAGAATAAAAACAGCTGGAGATTGTTAAGGTAATTACACAGGGGAAAGGACAATGTACTGGGAACTCCTTCAGAAGAATCTGATTTGTGGTGAGGGGAGAAAGATAAAAGCTCATTTACGAACGACATGAACAAGCTGCGTAGGTAGCTGTTTATCAGTAAATATCTCCACTGAGATTAAGAAAAGCAGTAGCTTAATAAATTAAGTACTTCCGTGTATGGTTTCTGTACTGGTAACTCCCCAAAAGAATCTGGATTGTGGTGAGGGAACAGAGAAAAAAGCTCATTTATGACCTGCACTTACGAAGGGGGTAGGCAGCTGTATATCAGGGAGCAAAACTTCTGAGAATAAAAACAGCTGGAGCTTGTTAACGTAATTACACAGGGGAAAGGATAATGTACTGGGAACTCCTCAGAAGAATCTCATTTGTGGTGACGGGAGAGAGATAAAAGCTCATTTAGGAACGACATGAATCTGCTGCGTAGGTAGCTGTTTATCAGTAAATATCTCCACTGAGATTGAGAAAAGCGGTAGCTTAATAAATTAAGTACTTCCTGGTATGGTTACTGTACTGGTAACTCCCGAAAAGAATCTGGATTGTGGTGAGGGAACAGAGAAAAAAGCTCATTTAAGACCTGCACTTACGAAGGGGGTAGGCAGCTGTATATCAGGGAGTAAACCTTCTGAGAATAAAAACAGCTGGAGCTTGTTAAGGTAATTAAACAGGGGAAAGGATAATGTACTGGGAACTCCTCAGAAGAATCTGATTTGTGGTGAGGGGAGAGAGATAAAAGCTCATTTAGGAACGACATGAACATGCTGCGTAGGTAGCTGTTTATCAGTAAATATCTCCACTGAGATTAAGAAAAGCAGTAGCTTAATAAATTAAGTACTTCCTGGTATGGTTACTCTACTGGTAACTCCCCAAAAGAATCTGGATTGTGGTGAGGGAACAGAGAAAAAAGCTCATTTAGGACCTGCACTTACGAAGGGGGTAGGCATCTGTATATCAGGGAGTTGAACTTCTGAGAATAAGAACAGCTGGAGCTTGTTAAGGTAATTACACAGGGGAAGGGATAATGTACTGGGAACTCCTCAGAAGAATCTCATTTGTGGTGAGGGGAGAGAGATAAAAGCTCATTTAGGAACGACATGAACATGCTGCATACGTAGCTGTTTATCTGTAAATATCTCCACTGAGATTAAGAAAAGCAGTAGCTTAATAAATTAAGTACTTCCTGGTATGGGTACTGTATGGTAACTCCCCAAAAGAATCTGGATTGTGGTGAGGGAAAAGAGAAAAAAGCTCATTTAGGACATGCACTTACGAAGGGGTAGGTAGCTGTATATCAGGGAGTAAACCTTCTGAGAATAAAAACAGCTGGAGCTTGTTAAAGTAATTACACAGGGGAAAGGATAATGTACTGGGAACTCCTCAGAAGAATCTGATTTGTGGTGATGGGAGAGAGATAAAACCTCATTTAGGAACTACATGAACATGCTGCGTAGGTAGCTGTTTCTCAGTAGATATCTCCAATGAGATTAAGAAAAGCAGTACCTTAATAAATTAAGTACTTCCTGGTATGGTTACTGTACTGGTAACTCCCCAAAAGAATCTGGATTGTGTTGAGGGAAAAGAGAAAAAAGCTCATTTAGGACCTGCACTTACGAAGGGGGTAGGCAGCTGTATATCAGGGAGTAAACCTTCTGAGAATAAAAACAGCTGGAGCTTGTTAAGGTAATTACACAGGGGAAAGGATAATGTACTGGGACCTCCTCAGAAGAATCTGATTTGTGGTGAGGGGAGAGAGATAAAAGCTCATTTAGAACGACATGGACATGCTGCGTAGGTAGCTGTATATCAGTAAATATCTCCACTGAGATTAAGAAAAGCAGTAGCTTAATAAATTAAGTACTTCCTGGTATGGTTACTCTACTGGTAACTCCCCAAAAGAATCTGGGTGGTGGTGAGGGAACAGAGAAAACAACTCATTTAGGACCTGCACTTATGAACGGGTTAGGCAGCTTTATATCAGGGAGTAAACCTTCTGAGAATAAAAACAGCTGGAGCTTGTTAAGGTAATTACACAGGGGAAAGGATAATGTACTGGGAACTCCTCAGAAGAATCTGATTTGTGGTGAGGGGAGAGAGCTAAAAGCTCATTTAGGAACGACATGAACATGCTGCGTACGTAGCTGTTTATCAGTAAATATCTCCACTGAGATTAAGAAAAGCAGTAGCTTAATAAATTAAGTACTTCCTGGTATGGTTACTCTACTGGTAACTCCCGAAAAGAATCTGGATTGTGGTGAGGGAACAGAGAAAAAAGCTCATTTAGGTCCTGCACTTACGAAGGGGGTAGGCATCTGTATATCAGGGAGTTGAACTTCTGAGAATAAGAACAGCTGGAGCTTGTTAAGGTAATTACACAGGGGAAGGGATAATGTACTGGGAACTCCTCAGAAGAATCTCATTTGTGGTGAGGGGAGAGAGATAAAAGCTCATTTAGGAACGACATGAACATGCTGCGTAGGTAGCTGTTAATCAGTAAATATCTCCACTGAGATTAAGAAAAGCAGTAGCTTAATAAATTAAGTACTTCCTGGTATGGGTACTGTATGGTAACTCCCCAAAAGAATCTGGATTGTGGTGAGGGAAAAGAGAAAAAAGCTCATTTAGGACATGCACTTACGAAGGGGTAGGCAGCTGTATATCAGGGAGTAAACCTTCTGAGAATAAAAACAGCTGGAGCTTGTTAAAGTAATTACACAGGGGAAAGGATAATGTACTGGGAACTCCTCAGAAGAATCTGATTTGTGGTGATGGGAGAGAGATAAAACCTCATTTAGGAACTACATGAACATGCTGCGTAGGTAGCTGTTTCTCAGTAGATATCTCCAATGAGATTAAGAAAAGCAGTAGCTTAATAAATTAAGTACTTCCTGGTATGGTTACTGTACTGGTAACTCCCCAAAAGAATCAGGATTGTGTTGAGGGAAAAGAGAAAAAAGCTCATTTAGGACCTGCACTTACGAAGAGGGTAGGCAGCTGTATATCAGGGAGTAAACCTTCTGAGAATAAAAACAGCTGGAGCTTGTTAAGGTAATTACACAGGGGAAAGGATAATGTACTGGGACCTCCTCAGAAGAATCTGATTTGTGGTGAGGGGAGAGAGATAAAAGCTCATTTAGAACGACATGGACATGCTGCGTAGGTAGCTGTATATCAGTAAATATCTCCACTGAGATTAAGAAAAGCAGTAGCTTAATAAATTAAGTACTTCCTGGTATGGTTACTCTACTGGTAACTCCCCAAAAGAATCTGGGTGGTGGTGAGGGAACAGAGAAAACAACTCATTTAGGACCTGCACTTATGAACGGGGTAGGCAGCTTTATATCAGGGAGTAAACCTTCTGAGAATAAAAACAGCTGGAGCTTGTTAAGGTAATTACACAGGGGAAAGGATAATGTACTGGGAACTCCTCAGAAGAATCTGATTTGTGGTGAGGGGAGAGAGATAAAAGCTCATTTAGGAACGACATGAACATGCTGCGTACGTAGCTGTTTATCATTAAATATCTCCACTGAGATTAAGAAAAGCAGTAGCTTAATAAATTAAGTACTTCTTGGTATGGTTACTGTACTGGTAACTCCCCAAAAGAATCTGGATTGTGGTGAGGGAACAGAGAAAAAAGCTCAATAAGACCTGCACTTACGAAGGGGGTAGGCAGCTGTATATCAGGGAGTAAACCTTCTGAGAATAAAAAAAGCTGGAGCTTGTTAAGGTAATTACACAGGGGAAAGGATAATGTACTGGGAACTCCTCAGAAGAATCTGATTTGTGGTGAGGGGAGAGAGATAAAAGCTCATTTAGGAACGACATGATCATGTTGCCTAGGTAGCTGTTTATCAGTAAATATCTCCACTGAGATTAAGAAAAGCAGTAGCTTAATAAATTAAGTACTTCCTAGTATGGTTACTGTACTGGTAACTCCCCAAAAGAATCTGGATTGTGGTGAGGGAACAGAGAAAAAAGCTCATTTAGGATATGCACTTACGAAGGGGTAGGCAGCTGTATATCAGGGAGTAAACCTTCTGAGAATAAAAACAGCTGGAGCTTGTTAAGGTAATTATACAGGGGAAAGGATAATGTACTGGGAACTCCTCAGAAGAATCTGATTTGTGGTGAGGGGAGAGAGATAAATGCTCATTTAGGAACGACATGAACATGCTGCGTAGGTAGCTGTTTATCAGTACATATCTCCACTGAGATTAAGAAAAGCAGTAGCTTAATAAATTAAGTACTTCCTGGTATGGTTACTGTACTGGTAACTCCCCAAAAGAATCTGGATTGTGGTGAGGGAACAGAGAAAAAAGCTCATTTAGGACCTGCACTTACGAAGGGGGTAGGCAGCTGTATATCAGGGAGTAAACCTTCTGAGAATAAAAACAGCTGGAGCTTGTTAAGGTAATTACACAGGGGAAAGGATAATGTACTGGGAACTCCTCAGAAGAATCTGATTTGTGGTGAGGGGAGAGAGATAAAAGCTCATTTAGGAACGACATGAACATGCTGCGTAGGTAGCTGTTTATCAGTAAATATCTCCACTGAGAATAAGAAAAGCAGTAGCTTAATAAATTAAGTACTTCCTGGTATGGTAACTGTACTGGTAACTCCCCAAAAGAATCTGGATTGTGGTGAGGTAACAGAGAAAAAAGCTCATTTAGGACCTGCAATTACGAAGGGGATAGGCAGCTGTATATCAGGGAGTAAACCTTCTGAGAATAAAAACAGCTGGAGATTGTTAAGGTAATTACACAGGGGAAAGGACAATGTACTGGGAACTCCTTCAGAAGAATCTGATTTGTGGTGAGGGGAGAAAGATAAAAGCTCATTTACGAACGACATGAACATGCTGCGTAGGTAGCTGTTTATCAGTAAATATCTCCACTGAGATTAAGAAAAGCAGTAGCTTAATAAATTAAGTACTTCCGTGTATGGTTTCTGTACTGGTAACTCCCCAAAAGAATCTGGATTGTGGTGAGGGAACAGAGAAAAAAGCTCATTTATGACCTGCACTTACGAAGGGGGTAGGCAGCTGTATATCAGGGAGCAAAACTTCTGAGAATAAAAACAGCTGGAGCTTGTTAACGTAATTACACAGGGGAAAGGATAATGTACTGGGAACTCCTCAGAAGAATCTCATTTGTGGTGACGGGAGAGAGATAAAAGCTCATTTAGGAACGACATGAATCTGCTGCGTAGGTAGCTGTTTATCAGTAAATATCTCCACTGAGATTGAGAAAAGCGGTAGCTTAATAAATTAAGTACTTCCTGGTATGGTTACTGTACTGGTAACTCCCGAAAATAATCTGGATTGTGGTGAGGGAACAGAGAAAAAAGCTCATTTAAGACCTGCACTTACGAAGGGGGTAGGCAGCTGTATATCAGGGAGTAAACCTTCTGAGAATAAAAACAGCTGGAGCTTGTTAAGGTAATTAAACAGGGGAAAGGATAATGTACTGGGAACTCCTCAGAAGAATCTGATTTGTGGTGAGGGGAGAGAGATAAAAGCTCATTTAGGAACGACATGAACATGCTGCGTAGGTAGCTGTTTATCAGTAAATATCTCCACTGAGATTAAGAAAAGCAGTAGCTTAATAAATTAAGTACTTCCTGGTATGGTTACTCTACTGGTAACTCCCCAAAAGAATCTGGATTGTGGTGAGGGAACAGAGAAAAAAGCTCATTTAGGACCTGCACTTACGAAGGGGGTAGGCATCTGTATATCAGGGAGTTGAACTTCTGAGAATAAGAACAGCTGGAGCTTGTTAAGGTAATTACACAGGGGAAGGGATAATGTACTGGGAACTCCTCAGAAGAATCTCATTTGTGGTGAGGGGAGAGAGATAAAAGCTCATTTAGGAACGACATGAACATGCTGCGTAGGTAGCTGTTTATCTGTAAATATCTCCACTGAGATTAAGAAAAGCAGTAGCTTAATAAATTAAGTACTTCCTGGTATGGGTACTGTATGGTAACTCCCCAAAAGAATCTGGATTGTGGTGAGGGAAAAGAGAAAAAAGCTCATTTAGGACATGCACTTACGAAGGGGTAGGTAGCTGTATATCAGGGAGTAAACCTTCTGAGAATAAAAACAGCTGGAGCTTGTTAAAGTAATTACACAGGGAAAGGATAATGTACTGGGAACTCCTCAGAAGAATCTGATTTGTGGTGATGGGAGAGAGATAAAACGCTCATTTAGGAACTACATGAACATGCTGCGTAGGTAGCTGTTTCTCAGTAGATATCTCCAATGAGATTAAGAAAAGCAGTACCCTTAATAAATTAAGTACTTCCTGGTATGGTTACTGTACTGGTAACTCCCCAAAAGAATCTGGATTGTGTTGAGGGAAAGAGAAAAAAGCTCATTTAGGACCTGCACTTACGAAGGGGGTAGGCAGCTGTATATCAGGGAGTAAACCTTCTGAGAATAAAAACAGCTGGAGCTTGTTAAGGTAATTACACAGGGGAAAGGATAATGTACTGGGACCTCCTCAGAAGAATCTGATTTGTGGTGAGGGGAGAGAGATAAAAGCTCATTTAGAACGACATGGACATGCTGCGTAGGTAGCTGTATATCAGTAAATATCTCCACTGAGATTAAGAAAAGCAGTAGCTTAATAAATTAAGTACTTCCTGGTATGGTTACTCTACTGGTAACTCCCCAAAAGAATCAGGGTGGTGGTGAGGGAACAGAGAAAACAACTCATTTAGGACCTGCACTTATGAACGGGTTAGGCAGCTTTATATCAGGAAGTAAACCTTCTGAGGAATAAAAACAGCTGGAGCTTGTTAAGGTAATTACACAGGGGAAAGGATAATGTACTGGGAACTCCTCAGAAGAATCTGATTTGTGGTGAGGGGAGAGAGCTAAAAGCTCATTTAGGAACGACATGAACATGCTGCGTACGTAAGCTGTTTATCAGTAAATATCTCCACTGAGATTAAGAAAAGCAGTAGCTTAATAAATTAAGTACTTCCTGGTATGGTTACTGTACTGGTAACTCCCCAAAAGAATCTGGATTGTGGTGAGGGAACAGAGAAAAAAAGCTCATTAAGACCTGCACTTACGAAGGGGGTAGGCAGCTGTATATCAGGGAGTAAACCTTCTGAGAATAAAAACAGCTGGAGCTTGTTAAGGTAATTACACAGGGGAAAGGATAATGTACTGGGAACTCCTCAGAAGAATCTGATTTGTGGTGAGGGGAGAGAGATAAAAGCTCATTTAGGAACGACATGATCATGCTGCCTAGGTAGCTGTTTATCAGTAAATATCTCCACTGAGATTAAGAAAAGCAGTAGCTTAATAAATTAAGTACTTCCTAGTATGGTTACTGTACTGGTAACTCCCCAAAAGAATCTGGATTGTGGTGAGGGAACAGAGAAAAAAGCTCATTTAGGATATGCACTTACGAAGGGGTAGGCAAGCTGTATATCAGGGAGTAAACCTTCTGAGAATAAAAACAGCTGGAGCTTGTTAAGGTAATTATACAGGGGAAAGGATAATGTACTGGGAACTCCTCAGAAGAATCTGATTTGTGGTGAGGGGAGAGAGATAAATGCTCATTTAGGAACGACATGAACATGCTGCGTAGGTAGCTGTTTATCAGTACATATCTCCACTGAGATTAAGAAAAGCAGTAGCTTAATAATTAAGTACTTCCTGGTATGGTTACTGTACTGGTAACTCCCCAAAAGAATCTGGATTGTGGTGAGGGAACAGAGAAAAAAGCTCATTTAGGACCTGCACTTACGAAGGGGGTAGGCAGCTGTATATCAGGGAGTAAACCTTCTGAGAATAAAAACAGCTGGAGCGTGTTAAGGGTAATTACACAGGGGAAAGGATTATGTACTGGGAACTCCTCAGAAGAATCTGATTGTGGTGAGGGGAGAGAGATAAAAGCTCATCTAGGAACGACATGAACATGCTGCGTAGGTAGCTGTTTATCAGTAAATATCTCCACTGAGATTAAGAAAAGCAGTAGCTTAATAAATTAAGTACTTCCTGGTATGGTTACTGTACTGGTAACTCCCCAAAAGAATCTGGATTGTGGTGACGGAACAGAGAAAAAAGCTCATTTAGGACCTGCACTTAAGAAGGGGGTAGGCAGCAGTATATCTGGGAGTAAACTTTCTGAGAATAAAAAGAGCTGGAGCTTGTTAAGGTAATTACACAGGGGAAAGGATAATGTACTGGGAACTCCTCAGAAGAATCTGATTTGTGGTGAGGGAGAGAGATAAAAGCTCATTTAGGAACGACATGAACATGCTGCGTAATTAGCTGTTTATCAGTTAATATCTCCACTGAGATTAAGAAAAGCAGTAGCTTAATAAATAAGTACTTCCTGGTATGATTACTGTACTGGTAACTCCCCAAAAGAATCTGGATTGTGGTGAGGGAACAGAGAAAAAAGCTCATTTAGGACCTGCACTTACGAAAGGGGTAGGCAGCTGTATATCAGGGAGTAAACCTTCTGAAAATAAAAACAGCTGGAGCTTGTTAAGGTATTTACACAGGGGAAAGGATAATGTACTGGGAACTCCTCAGAAGAATCTGATTTGTGGTGAGGGGAGAGAGATAAAAGCTCATTTAGGAACGACATGAACTTGCTGCGTACGTAGCTGTTTATCAGTAAATATTTCCACTGAGATTAAGAAAAGCAGTAGCTTAATAAATTAAGTACTTCCTGGTATGGTTACTGTACTGGTAACTCCCCAAAAGAATCTGGATTGTGGTGAGGGAACAGAGGAAAAAGCTCATTTATGACCTGCACTTACGAAGGGGGTAGGCAGCTGTATATCAGGGAGTAAACCTTCTGAGAATAAAAACAGCTGGAGCTTGTTAAAGTAATTACACAGGGGAAAGGATAATGTACTGGGAACTCCTCAGAAGAATCTGATTTGTGGTGATGGGGAGAGAGATAAAACCTCATTTAGGAACGACATGAACATGCTGCGTAGGTAGCTGTTTCTCAGTAGATATCTCCAATGAGATTAAGAAAAGCAGTACCTTTAATAAAATTAAGTACTTCCTGGTATGGTTACTGTACTGGTAACTCCCCAAAAGAATCTGGATTGTGTTGAGGGAAAAGAGAAAAAAGCTCATTTAGGACCTGCACTTACGAAGGGGGTAGGCAGCTGTATATCAGGGAGTAAACCTTCTGAGAATAAAAACAGCTGGAGCTTGTTAAGGTAATTACACAGGGGAAAGGATAATGTACTGGGACCATCCTCAGAAGAATCTGATTTGTGGTGAGGGGAGAGAGATAAAAGCTCATTTAGAACGACATGGACATGCTGCGTAGGTAGCTGTATATCAGTAAATATCTCCACGGAGATTAAGAAAAGCAGTAGCTTAATAAATTAAGTACTTCCTGGTATGGTTACTCTACTGGTAACTCCCCAAAAGAATCAGGGTGGTGGTGAGGGAACAGAGAAAACAACTCATTTAGGACCTGCACTTATGAACGGGTTAGGCAGCTTTATATCAGGAAGTAAACCTTCTGAGAATAAAAAGAGCTGGAGCTTGTTAAGGTAATTACACAGGGGAAAGGATTAATGTACTGGGAACTCCTCAGAAGAATCTGATTTGTGGTGAGGGAGAGAGATAAAAGCTCATTTAGGAACGACATGAACATGCTGCGTAATTAGCTGTTTATCAGTTAATATCCACTGAGATTAAGAAAAGCAGTAGCTTAATAAATTAGTACTTCCTGGTGATGATTAACTGTACTGGTAACTCCCCAAAAGAATCTGGATTGTGTGAGGGAACAGAGAAAAAAGCTCATTTAGGACCTGCACTTACGAAGGGGTAGGCAGCTGTATATCAGGGAGTAAACCTTCT
>NW_025961040.1:0-28561 GCF_023159225.1 Perognathus longimembris pacificus
TTTTATCTCTCTCCCCTCACCACAAATCAGATTCTTCTGAGGAGTTCCCAGTACATTATCCTTTCCCCTGTGTAATTACCTTAACAAGCTCCAGCTGTTTTTATTCTCAGAAGCGATACTCCCTGATATACAGCTGCCAACCCCCTTCGTAAGTGCAGGTCCTAAATGAGCTTTCTTCTCTGTTCCCTCACCACAATCCAGATTCTTTTGGGGAGTTACAAATACAGTAACCATACCAGGAAGTACTTAATTTATTAAGCTACTGCTTTCTTAATCTCAGTGGAGCTATTTACTGATAAACAGCTACCTATGCAGCATGTTCATGTCGTTCCTAAATGAGCTATTATCTCTCTCCCCTCACCACAAATCAGATTCTTCTGACGAGTTCCCAGAACATTATCCTTTCCCCTGTGTAATTACCTTAACAATCTCCAGCTGTTTTTATTCTCAGAAGCGATACTCCCTGATATACAGCTGACTACCCCCTTCGTAAGTGCAGGTCCTAAATGAGCTTTTTTCTCTGTTCCCTCACCACCATCCAGATTCTTTTGGGGAGTTACCAGTACAGTAACCATACCAGGAAGTTCTTAATTTATTAAGCTACTGCTTTTCTTAATCTCAGTGGAGATATTTACTGATAAACAGCAACCTACGCAGCATGTTCAAGTCGTTCCTAAATGAGCTATTATCTCTCTCCCCTCACCACAAATCAGATTCTTGTGACGAGTTCCCAGAACATTATCCTTTCCCATGTGTAATTACCTTAACAAGCTCCAGCTGTTTTTATTCTCAGAAGGTTTACTCCCTGATATACAGCTGTCTACCCCCTTCGTAAGTGCAGGTCCTTAATGAGCTTTTTTCTCTGTTTCCTCACAACAATCCAGATTCTTTTGGGGTGTTACCAGTACAGTAACCATACCAGGAAGTACTTAATTTCTTAAGCTACTTCTTTTCTTAATCTCAGTGGAGATATTTACTGATAAACAGCTACCTAAGCAGCATGTTCATGTCATTATTAAATGAGCTTTTTTCTCTGTTCCCTCACCACAATCCAGATTCTTTTGGGGAGTTACCAGTACAGTATCCATACAGGAAGTACTTAATTTATTAAGCTACTGCTTTTCTTAGTCTCAGTGGAGATATTTACTGATAAAAAGCTACGTATGCAGCAGGTTCATGTCGTTCCTAAATGAGCTTTTATCTCTCTCCCCTCACCACAAATCAGATTCTTCTGAGGAGTTCCCAGTACATTATCCTTTCCCCTGTGTAATTACCTTAACAAGCTCCAGCTGTTTTTATTCTCAGAAGCGATACTCCCTGATATACAGCTGCCTACCCCCTTCGTAAGTGCAGGTCCTAAATGAGCTTTTTTCTCTGTTCCCTCACCACAATCCAGATTCTTTTGGGGAGATACCAGTACAGTAACCATACCAAGAAGTACTGAATTTATTATGCTACTGCTTTTCTTAATCTCAGTGGAGATATTTACTGATAAACAGCTACCTACGCAGCATGTTCATGTCGTTCCTAAATGAGGTTTTATATCTCTCCCCTCACCACAAATCAGATTCTTCTGAGGAGTTCCCAGTACATTATCCTTTCCCGTGTGTAATTACCTTAAAAAGCTCCAGCTGTTTTTATTCTCAGAAGGTTTACTCCCTGATAAACAACTTCTACCCCCATGGTAAGTGCAGGTCCTAAATGAGCTTTTTTCTCTGTTCCCTCACCACAATCCAGATTCTTTTGGGGAGTTACCAGTAGAGTAACCATACCAGGAAGTACTTAATTTATTAAGCTACTGCTTTTCTTAATCTCAGTGGAGATATTTACTGATAAACAGCTACCTACGCAGCATGTTCATGTCGTTCCTAGATGAGCTTATTTCTCTGTTCCCTCACCACAAACCAGATTCTTTTGGGGAGTTACAAGTACAGTATCCATACCAGGAAGTACTTAATTTATTAAGCTACTGCTTTTCTTAATCTTAGTGGAGATATTTACTGATAAACAGCTACGTATGCAGCATGTTCATGTCGTTCCTAAATGAGCTTTTATCTCTCTCCCCTCACCACAAATCAGATTCTTCTGAGGAGTTCCCAGTACATTATCCTTTCCCATGTGTAATTACCTTAAACAAGCTCCAGCTGTTTTTATTCTCAGAAGGTTTACTCCCTGATATACAGCTGCCTACCCCCTTCGTAAGTGCAGGTCCTAAATGAGCTTTTTTCTCTGTTCCCTCACAGCAATCCAGATTCTTTTGGGGAATTACCAGTACAGTAACCATACCAGGAAGTACTTAATTTATTAAGCTACTGCTTTTCTTAATCTCAGTGGAGATATTTACTGATAAACAGCTACGTACGCAGCATGTTCATGTCGTTCCTAAATGAGCTTTTATCTCTCTCCCGTCACCACAAATCAGATTCTTCTGAGGAGTTCCCAGTACATTATCCTTTCCCCTGTGTAATTACCTTAACAAGCTCCAGCTGTTTTTATTCTCAGAAGTTTTACTCCCTGATATACAGCAACCTACCCCCTTCGTAAGTGCAGGTCCTAACTGAGCTTTATTCTCTGTTCCCTCACCACAATCCCGATTCTTTTGGGGAGTTACCAGTACAGTAACCATACCAGGAAGTACTTAATTTATTAAGCTACTGCTTTTCTTAATCTCATTGGAGATATTTACTGATAAACAACTACCTAAGCAGCATTTTAATGTCGTTCCTAAATGAGCTTTTATCTCTCTCCCCTCACCACAAATCAGATTCTTCTGAGGAGTTCCCAGTACATTATCCTTTCCCCTGTGTAATTACCTTAACAAGCGCCAGCTGTTTTTATTCTCAGAAGGTTTACTCCCTGATATACAGCTGCCTACCCCCTTCGTAAGTGCAGGTCCAAAATGAGATTTTTTCTCTGTTCCCTCACCACAATCCAGATTGTTTTGGGGAGTTACCAGTACAGTAACCATACAAGGAAGTACTTAATTTATTAAGCTACTGCTTTTCTTAATCTCAGTGGAGATATTTACTGATAAACAGCTACCTACGCAGCATGTTCATGTCGTTCCTAATGAGCTTTTATCTCTCTCCCCTCACCACAAATCAGATTCTTCTTAGGAGTTCCCAGTACATTATCCTTTCCCCTGTGTAATTACCTTAACAAGCTCCTGCTCTTTTTATTCTCCGAAGGTTTACTCAACACAATCCAGATTCTTTAGGGGAGTTACCAGTACAGTAACCATACCAGGAAGTACTTAATTTATTAAGCTACTGATTTTCTTAATCTCAGTGGAGATATTTACTGATAAACAGCTACCTAAGCAGCATGTCCATTTCGTTCCTAAATGAGTTTTTATCTCTCTCCCCTCACCACAAATCAGATTCTTCTGAGGAGTTCCCAGTACATTATCCTTTCCCATGTGTAATTACCTTAACAAGCTCCCGCTGTTTTTATTCTCAGAAGGTTTACTCCCTGATATACAGCTGCCTACCCCCTTCGTAAGTGCAGGTCCTAAATCAGCTTTTTTCTCTGTTCCCTCACCACAATCCAGATTCTTTTGGGGAGTTACCAGTACAGTAACCATACCAGGAAGTACTTAATTGATTAAGCTACTGCTTTTCTTAATCTCAGTGGAGATATTTACTGATAAACAGCTACGTACGCAGCATGTTCATGTCGTTCCTAAATGAGCTTTTATCTCTCTCCCCTCACCACAACTCAGATTCTTCTGAGGATTTCCCAGTACATTATCCTTTCCCCTGTGCAATTACCTTAACAAGCTCCAGCTGTTTTTATTCTCAGAAGGTTTACTCCCTGATATACAGCTGCCTACCCCCTTCGTAAGTGCAGGTCCTAAATGAGCTTTTTTCACTGTTCCTTCACCACAATCCAGGTTCTTATGGGGAGTTACCAGTACAGTAACGATACCAGGAAGTACTTAATTTATTAAGCTACTGCTTTTCTTAATCTCAGTGGAGATATTTAATGATAAACAGCTACCTACGCAGCATGTCCATGTCTTTCGTAATGAGTTTTATCTCTCTCCCCTCACCACAAATCAGATTCTTCTGAGGAGTTCCCAGTTCATTATCCTTTCCCCTGTGTAATTACCTTAACAAGCTCCAGCTGTTTTTATTCTCAGAAAGTTTACTCCCTGATATATAGCTGCCTACCCCAACGTAAGTGCAGGTCCTAAATGAGCTTTTTTCTCGGTTCCCTTACCAAAATCCAGATTCTTTTGGGGAGTTACCAGTACAGTAACCATACCAGGAAGTACTTAATTTATTAAGCTACTGCTTTTCTTAATCTCAGTGGAGATATTTACTGATAAACAGCTACCTAAGCAGCATCTTCATGTCGTTCCTAAATGAGCTTTTATCTCTCTCCCCTCACCACAAATTAGATTCTTTTGAGGAGTTCCCAGTACATTATCCTTTCCCCTGTGTAATTACCTTAACAAGCTCAGCTGTTTTTATTCTCAGAAGGTTTACTCCCTGATGTACAGCTGCCTACCCCCTTCGTAAGTGCAGGCCCTAAATGATCCTTTTTCTCTGTTCCCTCACCACAATCCAGATTCTTTTGGGGAGTTACCAGTACAGTACCCATACTAGGAAGTACTTAGTTTATTCAGCTACTGCTTTTCTTAATCTCAGTGGAGATATTTACTGATAAACAGCTACCTAAGCAGCATGGTCATGTCGTTCCTAAATGAGCTTTTTTCTCTTTCCCCTCACCACAAATCAGATTCTTCTGAGGAGTTCCCAGTACATTATCCTTTCCCCTGTGTAATTACCTTAACAAGCTCCAGCTGGTTTTATTCTCAGAAGGTTTACTCCCTGATATACAGCTGCCTACCCCCTTCGTAAGTGCAGGTCCTAAATGAGCTTTTTTCTCTGTTCCCTCACCACAATCCAGGTTCTTTTGGGGAGTTACCAGTACAGTAACCATACCATGAAGTACTTAATTTATTAAGCTACAGATTTTCTTAATCTCAGTGGAGATATTTACTGATAAACAGCTACATAAGAAGCATGGTCATGTCGTTCCTAAATGAGCTTTTATCTCTCTCCCCTCACCACAAATGAGATTCTTCTGAGGAATTCCCAGTACATGACCCTTTCCCTGTGTAATTACCTTAACAAGCTCCAGCTATTTATATTCTCAGAAGATTTACTCCCTGATATACAGCTGCCTACCCCCTTCGTAAGTGGAGGTCCTAAATGAGCTTTTTTCTCTGTTCCCTCACCACAATCCAGATTCTTTTGGGGAGTTACCAGTACAGTAACCATACCAGGAAGTACTTAATTTATTAAGCTACTGCTTTTCTTAATCTCAGTGGAGATATTTACTGATAAACAGCTACCTACGCAGCATGTTCATGTCGTTCCTAAATGAGCTTTTATCTCTCTTCCCTCACCACAAATCAGATTCTTCTGAGGAGTTCCCAGTACATTATCCTTTCCCTGTGTAATTACCTTTACGAGCTCCAGCTGTTTTTATTCTCAGAAGGTTTACTCCCTGATATACAGCTGCCTACCTCCCTCGTAAGTGCAGGTCCTAAATGAGCTTTTTTCTCTGTTCCCTTACCACAATCCAGATTCTTTTGGGGAGTTACCAGTACAGTAACCATACCAGGAAGTACTTAATTTATTAAGCTACTGCTTTTCTTAATCTCAGTGGAGATATTTACTGATAAACAGCTACCTAAGCAGCATGTTCATGTCATTATTAAATGAGCTTTTTTCTCTGTTCCCTCACCACAATCCAGATTCTTTTGGGGAGTTACCAGTACAGTATCCATACCAGGAAGTACTTAATTTATTAAGCTACTGCTTTTCTTAGTCTCAGTGGAGATATTTACTGATAAAAAGCTACGTATGCAGCAGGTTCATGTCGTTCCTAAATGAGCTTTTATCTCTCTCCCCTCACCACAAATCAGATTCTTCTGAGGAGTTCCCAGTACATTATCCTTTCCCCTGTGTAATTACCTTAACAAGCTCCAGCTGTTTTTATTCTCAGAAGCGATACTCCCTGATATACAGCTGCCTACCCCCTTCGTAAGTGCAGGTCCTAAATGAGCTTTTTTCTCTGTTCCCTCACCACAATCCAGATTCTTTTGGGGAGATACCAGTACAGTAACCATACCAAGAAGTACTGAATTTATTATGCTACTGCTTTTCTTAATCTCAGTGGAGATATTTACTGATAAACAGCTACCTACGCAGCATGTTCATGTCGTTCCTAAATGAGGTTTTATATCTCTCCCCTCACCACAAATCAGATTCTTCTGAGGAGTTCCCAGTACATTATCCTTTCCCGTGTGTAATTACCTTAAAAAGCTCCAGCTGTTTTTATTCTCAGAAGGTTTACTCCCTGATAAACAACTTCCTACCCCCATGGTAAGTGCAGGTCCTAAATGAGCTTTTTTCTCTGTTCCCTCACCACAATCCAGATTCTTTTGGGGAGTTACCAGTAGAGTAACCATACCAGGAAGTACTTAATTTATTAAGCTACTGCTTTTCTTAATCTCAGTGGAGATATTTACTGATAAACAGCTACCTACGCAGCATGTTCATGTCGTTCCTAGATGAGCTTATTTCTCTGTTCCCTCACCACAAACCAGATTCTTTTGGGGAGTTACAAGTACAGTATCCATACCAGGAAGTACTTAATTTATTAAGCTACTGCTTTTCTTAATCTTAGTGGAGATATTTACTGATAAACAGCTACGTATGCAGCATGTTCATGTCGTTCCTAAATGAGCTTTTATCTCTCTCCCCTCACCACAAATCAGATTCTTCTGAGGAGTTCCCAGTACATTATCCTTTCCCATGTGTAATTACCTTAACAAGCTCCAGCTGTTTTTATTCTCAGAAGGTTTACTCCCTGATATACAGCTGCCTACCCCTTCGTAAGTGCAGGTCCTAAATGAGCTTTTTTCTCTGTTCCCTCACAGCAATCCAGATTCTTTTGGGGAATTACCAGTACAGTAACCATACCAGGAAGTACTTAATTTATTAAGCTACTGCTTTTCTTAATCTCAGTGGAGATATTTACTGATAAACAGCTACGTACGCAGCATGTTCATGTCGTTCCTAAATGAGCTTTTATCTCTCTCCCGTCACCACAAATCAGATTCTTCTGAGGAGTTCCCAGTACATTATCCTTTCCCCTGTGTAATTACCTTAACAAGCTCCAGCTGTTTTTATTCTCAGAAGTTTTACTCCCTGATATACAGCAACCTACCCCCTTCGTAAGTGCAGGTCCTAACTGAGCTTTATTCTCTGTTCCCTCACCACAATCCCGATTCTTTTGGGGAGTTACCAGTACAGTAACCATACCAGGAAGTACTTAATTTATTAAGCTACTGCTTTTCTTAATCTCATTGGAGATATTTACTGATAAACAACTACCTAAGCAGCATTTTAATGTCGTTCCTAAATGAGCTTTTATCTCTCTCCCCTCACCACAAATCAGATTCTTCTGAGGAGTTCCCAGTACATTATCCTTTCCCCTGTGTAATTACCTTAACAAGCGCCAGCTGTTTTTATTCTCAGAAGGTTTACTCCCTGATATACAGCTGCCTACCCCCTTCGTAAGTGCAGGTCCAAAATGAGATTTTTTCTCTGTTCCCTCACCACAATCCAGATTGTTTTGGGGAGTTACCAGTACAGTAACCATACAAGGAAGTACTTAATTTATTAAGCTACTGCTTTTCTTAATCTCAGTGGAGATATTTACTGATAAACAGCTACCTACGCAGCATGTTCATGTCGTTCCTAAATGAGCTTTTATCTCTCTCCCCTCACCACAAATCAGATTCTTCTTAGGAGTTCCCAGTACATTATCCTTTCCCCTGTGTAATTACCTTAACAAGCTCCTGCTCTTTTTATTCTCCGAAGGTTTACTCAACACAATCCAGATTCTTTAGGGGAGTTACCAGTACAGTAACCATACCAGGAAGTACTTAATTTATTAAGCTACTGATTTTCTTAATCTCAGTGGAGATATTTACTGATAAACAGCTACCTAAGCAGCATGTCCATTTCGTTCCTAAATGAGTTTTTATCTCTCTCCCCTCACCACAAATCAGATTCTTCTGAGGAGTTCCCAGTACATTATCCTTTCCCATGTGTAATTACCTTAACAAGCTCCCGCTGTTTTTATTCTCAGAAGGTTTACTCCCTGATATACAGCTGCCTACCCCCTTCGTAAGTGCAGGTCCTAAATCAGCTTTTTTCTCTGTTCCCTCACCACAATCCAGATTCTTTTGGGGAGTTACCAGTACAGTAACCATACCAGGAAGTACTTAATTGATTAAGCTACTGCTTTTCTTAATCTCAGTGGAGATATTTACTGATAAACAGCTAAGTACGCAGCATGTTCATGTCGTTCCTAAATGAGCTTTTATCTCTCTCCCCTCACCACAACTCAGATTCTTCTGAGGATTTCCCAGTACATTATCCTTTCCCCTGTGCAATTACCTTAACAAGCTCCAGCTGTTTTTATTCTCAGAAGGTTTACTCCCTGATATACAGCTGCCTACCCCCTTCGTAAGTGCAGGTCCTAAATGAGCTTTTTTCACTGTTCCTTCACCACAATCCAGGTTCTTATGGGGAGTTACCAGTACAGTAACGATACCAGGAAGTACTTAATTTATTAAGCTACTGCTTTTCTTAATCTCAGTGGAGATATTTAATGATAAACAGCTACCTACGCAGCATGTCCATGTCTTTCGTAAATGAGTTTTATCTCTCTCCCCTCACCACAAATCAGATTCTTCTGAGGAGTTCCCAGTTCATTATCCTTTCCCCTGTGTAATTACCTTAACAAGCTCCAGCTGTTTTTATTCTCAGAAAGTTTACTCCCTGATATATAGCTGCCTACCCCAACGTAAGTGCAGGTCCTAAATGAGCTTTTTTCTCGGTTCCCTTACCAAAATCCAGATTCTTTTGGGGAGTTACCAGTACAGTAACCATACCAGGAAGTACTTAATTTATTAAGCTACTGCTTTTCTTAATCTCAGTGGAGATATTTACTGATAAACAGCTACCTAAGCAGCATCTTCATGTCGTTCCTAAATGAGCTTTTATCTCTCTCCCCTCACCACAAATTAGATTCTTCTGAGGAGTTCCCAGTACATTATCCTTTCCCCTGTGTAATTACCTTAACAAGCTCCAGCTGTTTTTATTCTCAGAAGGTTTACTCCCTGATGTACAGCTGCCTACCCCCTTCGTAAGTGCAGGCCCTAAATGATCCTTTTTCTCTGTTCCCTCACCACAATCCAGATTCTTTTGGGGAGTTACCAGTACAGTACCCATACTAGGAAGTACTTAGTTTATTCAGCTACTGCTTTTCTTAATCTCAGTGGAGATATTTACTGATAAACAGCTACCTAAGCAGCATGGTCATGTCGTTCCTAAATGAGCTTTTTTCTCTTTCCCCTCACCACAAATCAGATTCTTCTGAGGAGTTCCCAGTACATTATCCTTTCCCCTGTGTAATTACCTTAACAAGCTCCAGCTGGTTTTATTCTCAGAAGGTTTACTCCCTGATATACAGCTGCCTACCCCCTTCGTAAGTGCAGGTCCTAAATGAGCTTTTTTCTCTGTTCCCTCACCACAATCCAGGTTCTTTTGGGGAGTTACCAGTACAGTAACCATACCATGAAGTACTTAATTTATTAAGCTACAGATTTTCTTAATCTCAGTGGAGATATTTACTGATAAACAGCTACATAAGAAGCATGGTCATGTCGTTCCTAAATGAGCTTTTATCTCTCTCCCCTCACCACAAATCAGATTCTTCTGAGGAATTCCCAGTACATGACCCTTTCCCCTGTGTAATTACCTTAACAAGCTCCAGCTATTTATATTCTCAGAAGATTTACTCCCTGATATACAGCTGCCTACCCCCTTCGTAAGTGGAGGTCCTAAATGAGCTTTTTTCTCTGTTCCCTCACCACAATCCAGATTCTTTTGGGGAGTTACCAGTACAGTAACCATACCAGGAAGTACTTAATTTATTAAGCTACTGCTTTTCTTAATCTCAGTGGAGATATTTACTGATAAACAGCTACCTACGCAGCATGTTCATGTCGTTCCTAAATGAGCTTTTATCTCTCTTCCCTCACCACAAATCAGATTCTTCTGAGGAGTTCCCAGTACATTATCCTTTCCCCTGTGTAATTACCTTTACGAGCTCCAGCTGTTTTTATTCTCAGAAGGTTTACTCCCTGATATACAGCTGCCTACCTCCCTCGTAAGTGCAGGTCCTAAATGAGCTTTTTTCTCTGTTCCCTTACCACAATCCAGATTCTTTTGGGGAGTTACCAGTACAGTAACCATACCAGGAAGTACTTAATTTATTAAGCTACTGCTTTTCTTAATCTCAGTGGAGATATTTACTGATAAACAGATACCTAAGCAGCATTTTCATGACGTTCCTAAATGAGCTTTTATCTCTCTCCCCTCACCACAAATCAGATTCTTCTGAGGAGTTCCCAGTACATTATCCTTTCCCCTGTGTAATTACCTTAACAAGCTCCAGCTGTTTTTATTCTCAGAAGGTTTACTCCCTGATATACAGCTGCCTACCCCCTTCTTAAGTGTAGGTCCTAAATGAGGTTTTTCCCCTGTTCCCTCACCACAATTCAGATTTTTTTGGGGAGTTACCAGTACAGTAACCATACCAGGAAGTACTTAATTTATTAAGCTACTGCTTTTCTTAATGTCAGTGGAGAAATTTACTGATAAACAGCTACCTACGCAGCATGGTCATGTCGTTCCTAAATGAGCTTTTATCTCTCTCCCCTCACCACAAGTCAGATTCCTCTGAGGAGTTCCCAATACATTATCCTTTCCCCTGTGTAATTACCTTAACAAGCTCCAGCTGTTTTTATTCTCAGAAGGTTTACTCCCTGATATACAGCTGCCTACCCCCTTCGTAAGTGCAGGTCCTAAATGAGCTTTTTTCTCTGTTCCCTCACCACAATCCAGATTCTTTTGGGGAGTTAACAGTACAGTAACCATACCAGGATGTACTTAATTTATTAAGCTACTGCTTTTCTTAATATCAGTGGAGATATTTACTGATAAACAGCTACCTAAGTAGCATGGTCATGTCGTTCCTAAATGAGCTTTTATCTCTCTCCCCTCACCACAAATCAGATTCCTCTGAGGAGTTCCCAATACATTATCCTTTCCCCTGTGTAATTACCTTAACAAGCTCCAGCTGTTTTTATTCTCAGAAGGTTTACTCCCTGATATACAGCTGCCTACCCCCTTCGTAAGTGCAGGTCCTAAATGAGCTTTTTTCTCTGTTCCCTCACCACAATCCAGATTCTTTTGGGGAGTTACCAGTACAGTAACCATACCAGGAAGTACTTAATTTATTAAGCTACTGCTTTTCTTTTTTTTTATTTTTTTTCTCAAATTTTTATTATCAAACTGACGTACAGAAAGGTTACAGTATCATACGTTGGGCATTGCATACATTTCTTGTATGTTTGTTGCCTTGTCCTTCATGCCCCCTCCCTCCCTCCCTTTCCCTCCCCCCCCAGGTGTTCTGTTCACTTACACCAAACAGTTTTGCAAGTACTGCTTTTGTAGTTATTTCTTTTTTTTTACCCTGTGTCTCTCGCATTTGGTATTCCCTTTGAATTTCCTACTTCCAATACCAGTAAACACGGTTTCCAATATACTCAGATAAGATTACAGAGATAGTGTAGGTACAAACATAGGAAGGTGATACAAAACATTATCAATAATAGAAACTACACATACACATAGGACATTGAAAGTAGTTACAACTCTGATATATCACTTGTTTCCATAACATGGAGTTCATTTCAATTAGCATCATCTTATGTGTTTCTAAGAGTATACCTATTGGGCCTTGTGATGCTCTGCTATGGCTTGCCTAAACCTGTACTAATTATTCCCAATAAGGGAGGCCATAGAGTCCATGTTTCTTTGGGTCTGGCTCACTTCACTTAGTATAACTTTTTCCAAGTCCTTCCATTTCCTTACAAATGGAACAATGTCATTCTTTCTGATAGAGGCATAAAATTCCATTGTGTAAATGTACCACATTTTCCTGATCCATTCATCTATGGAGGGGCATCTGGGTTGGTTCCAGCTTCTCGCTATGACAAATTGTGCTGCGATGAACATTGTTGTGCTGGTGGCATTACTGTGATTTTGTTTGTGGGCTTTTGGATAGATACCCAACAGTGGGGCTGCTGGGTCATAGGGGAGTTCTATATTGAGCCTTCTGAGGAATCTCCATACTGCTTGCCAGAGTGGCTGAACCAGTTTAAATTTCCACCAACAATGAAGTAGTGTTCCCTTTTGGCCACATCCCCTCCAACAATTGTTATTATTAGTTTTCTTGATATATGACATTCTTGCTGGGGTGAGATGGAATCTCAATGTTGTTTTGATTTGCATTTCCTTTATGGCCAGTGATGTAGAGCATTTTTTCATATGTCTATTGGCCATACTCATTTCCTCATCAGAGAAGTTTCTTTGTAAGTCTTTAGCCCACTTGATGAGGGGGCTATTGGTTCTTTGCAGTTTTGTTTTGGAAGAAGGTAATTTTTTTAGTTCTGCATATATTTTAGAGATGAGGCCTTTGTCTGTTGAATGTCCGGTAAAGATCTTCTCCCAGTCTGTGGGCTTTCTGTTTATCTTGAGAGCTATGTCCTTTGCCGTGCAGAAGCTCTGGAGTTTGATGCAGTCCCATTTGTCCAACCTTTCTTTGATTTGAAGGTACTGCTTTTCTTAATCTCAGTGGAGATATTTACTGATAAACAGCTACCTACGCAGCATGTTTATATCGTTCCTAAAAGAGCTTTTATCTCTCTCCCCTCACCACAAATCAGATTCTTCTGAGGATTTCCCAGTACATTATTCTTTCCCCTGTGTAATTATGTTAACAAGCTCCAGCTGATTTTATTCTCAGAAGGTTTACTCCCTGATATACAGCTGCCTACCCCCTTCGTAAGTGCAGGTCCTAAATGAGCTTTTTTCTCTGTTCCCTCACTACAATCCAGATTCTTTTGGGGAGTTACCAGTACAGTAACCATACCAGGAAGTACTTAATTTATTAAGCTACCTCTTTTGTTAATCTCAGTGGAGATATTTACTGATAAACAGCTACCTACGCAGCATGGTCATGTCGTTCCTAAATGAGCTTTTATCTCTCTCCCCTCACCACAAATCAGATTCTTCTGAGGAGTTCACAGTACATTATCCTTTCCCCTGTGTAATTACCTTAACAAGCTCCAGCTGTTTTTATTCTCAGAAGGTTTACTCCCTGATATACAGCTGCCTACCCCCTTCGTAAGTGCAGGTCCTAAATGAGCTTTTTTCTCTGTTCCCTCACCACGATCCAGATTCTTTTGGGGAGTTACCAGTACAGTAACCATACCAGGAAGTACTTAATTTATTAAGCTACTGCTTTTCTTAATCTCAGTGGAGATATTTACTGATAAACAGCTACCTACGCAGCATGTTCATGTCGTTCCTAAATGAGCTTTTATCTCTCTCCCCTCACCACAATTCAGATTCTTCTGAGGAGTTCCCAGTACATTATCCTTTCCACTGTGTAATTACCTTAACAAGCTCCAGCTGTTTTTATTCTCAGAAGGTTTACTCCCTGATATACAGCTGCCTACCCCCTTCGTAAGTGCAGGTCCTAAATGAGCTTTTTTCTCTGTTCCCTCACCACAATCCAGATTCTCTTGGGGAGTTACCAGTACAGTAACCATACCAGGAAGTACTTAATTTATTAAGCTACTGCTTTTCTTAATCTCAGTGGAGATATTTACTGATAAACAGCTACCTACGCAGCAAGTTCATGTCGTTCCTAAATGAGCTTTTATCTCTCTCCCCTCACCACAATTCAGATTCTTCAGAGGAGTTCCCAGTACATTATCCTTTCCCCTGTGTAATTACCTTAACAAGCTCCAGCTGTTTTTATTCTCAGAAGGTTTACTAAGTGATATACAGCTGCCTACCCCCTTCGTAAGAGAAGGTACTAAATGAGCTTTTTTCGCTGTTCCCTCACAACAATCGATTTTTTGGGGAGTTACCAGTACAGTAACCATACCAGGAAGTACTTAATTTATTAAGCTACTGCTTTTCTTAAACTCAGTGGAGATATTTACTGATAAACAGCTACCTACGCAGCATGTTCATGTCATTCCTAAATGAGCTATTATCTCTCTCCCCTCACCACAAATCAGATTCTACTGAGGAATTCCCAGTACATTATCCTTTCCCCTGTGTAATTACCTTAACAAGCTCCAGCTGTTTTTATTCTCAGAAGGTTTACTCCCTGATATACAGCTGCCTACCCCCTTCGTAAGTGCAGGTCCTAAATGAGCTTTTTTCTCTGTTCCCTCACCACAATCCAGATTCTTTTGGGGAGTTACCAGTACAGTAAGCATACCAGGAAGTACTTAATTTATTAAGCTACTGCTTTTCTTAATCTCAGTGGAGATATTTACGGATAAACAGCTACCTACGCAGCATGTTCATATCGTTCCTAAATGAGCTTTTATCTCTCTCCACTCACCACAAATCAGATTCTTCTGAGGAGTTCCCAGTACATTATCCTTTCCCCTGTGTAATTACCTTAACAAGCTCCAGCTGTTTTTATTCTCAGAAGGTTTACTCCCTGATATACAGCTGCCTAGCCCCTTCGTAAGTGCAGGTCTTAAATGAGCTTTTTTCTCTGTTCCCTCACTACAATCCAGATTCTTTTGGGGAGTTACCAGTACAGTAACCATACCAGGAAGTACTTAATTTATTAAGCTACTGCTTTTCTTAATCTCAGTGGAGATATTTACTGATAAACAGCTACCTACGCAGCATGTTCATGTCGTTCTTAAATGAGCTTTTATCTCTCTCTCCTCACCACAAATCAGATTCTTCTGTGGATTTCCCAGTACATTATCCTTTCCCCTGTGTAATTACCTTAACAAGCTCCAGCTGTTTTTATTCTCAGAAGGTTTACTCCCTGATATACAGCTGCCTACCCCCTTCGTAAGTGCAGGTCCTAAATGAGCTTTTTTCTCTCTTCCCTCACCACAATCCAGATTCTTTTGGGGAGTTACCAGTACAGTAACCATACCAGGAAGTCCTTAATTTATTAAGCTACTGCTTTTCTTAATCGCAGTGGAGATATTTACTGATAAACAGCTACCTACGCAGCATGTTCATGTCGTTCCTAAATGAGCTTTTATCTCTCTCCCCTCACTACAAATCAGATTCTTCTGAGGAGTTCCCAGTACATTATCCTTTCCCCTGTGTAATTACCTTAACAAGCTCCAGCTGTTTTCATTCTCAGAAGGTTTACTTCCTGATATACAGCTGCCTACCCCCTTCGTAAGTGCAGGTCCTAAATGAGCTTTTTTCTCTGTTCCCTCACCACAATCCAGATTCTTTTGGGGAGTTACCAGTACAGTAACCATACCAGGAAGTACTTAATTTATTAAGCTACTGCTTTTCTTAATCTCAGTGGAGATATTTACTGATAAACAGCTACCTACGCAGCATGTTCATGTCGTTTCTAAATGAGCTTTTATCTCTCTCCCCACAAGACAAATCAGATTCTTCTGAGGAGTTCCTAGTACATTATCCTTTCCCCTGTGTAATTACCTTAACAAGCTCCAGCTGTTTTTATTCTCTGACGGTTTACTCCCTGATATACAGCTGACTACCCCCTTCGTAAGTGCAGGTCCTAAATGAGCTTTTTCTCTGTTCCCTCACCACAATCCAGATTCTTTTGGGGAGTTTCCAGTACAGTAACCATACCAGGAAGTACTTAATTTATTAAGCTACTGCTTTTCTTAATCTCATTGGATATATTTACTGATAAACAGCTACCTACGCAGCATGTTCATGTTGTTCCTAAATGAGCTTTTATCTCTCTCCCCTGATCACAAATCAGATTCTTCTGAGGAGATCCCAGTATATTATCCTTTCCCGTGTGTAATTACCTTAAAAAGCTCCAGCTGTTTTTATTCTCAGAAGGTTTACTCCCTGATATACAACTGCCTACCCCCTTCGTAAGTGCAGGTCTTAAATGAGCTTTTTTCTCTGTTCCCTCACCACAATCCAGATTCTTTTGGGGAGTTACCAGTACAGTAACCATACCAGGAAGTACTTAATTTATTAAGCTACTGCTTTTCTTAATCTCAGTGGAGATATTTACTGATAAACAGCTACCTATGCAGCATGTTCATGTCGTTCCTAAATGAGCTTTTATCTCTCTCCCCTCACCACAAATCAGATTCTTCTGAGGAGTTCCCAGTACATTATCCTTTCCCCTGTGTAATTACCTTAACAAGCTCCAGCTGTTTGTATTCTCAGAAGGATTACTCCTTGATATACAAGTGCCTACCCCCTTGGTAAGTGCAGCTATTAAATGAGCTTTTTTCTCTGTTCCCTCACCACAATCCAGATTCTTTTGGGGAGTTACCAGTACAGTAACCATACCAGGAAGTACTTAATTTATTAAGCTACTGCTTTTCTAAATCTCAGTGGAGATATTTACTGATAAACAGCTACCTACGCAGCATGTTCATGTCGTTCCTAAATGAGCTTTTTTCTCTGTTCCCTCACCACAAACCAGATTCTTTTGGGGAGTTACCAGTACAGTATCCATACCAGGAAGTACTTAATTTATTAAGCTACTGCTTTTCTTAATCTCAGTGGAGATATTTACTTATAAACAGCTCCCTACGCAGCATGTTCATGTCGTTCTTAAATGAGCTTTTATCTCTCTTCCCTCACCACAAATCAGATTCTTCTGAGGAGTTCCCAGTACATTATCCTTTCCCCTGTGTAATTACCTTAACAAGCTCCTGCTGTTTTTATTCTCAGAAGGTTTACTCCCTGATATACAACTGCCTACCCCCTTCGTAAATGCAGGTCCTAAATGAGCTTTTTTCTCTGTTCCCTCACCACAATCCAGATTCTTTTGGGGAGTTACCAGTACAGTAACCATACCAGGAAGTACTTAATTTATTAAGCTACTGCTTTTCTTAACCTCAATGGAGATATTTACTGATAAACAGCTACCTATGCAACATGTTCATGTCGTTCTTAAATGAGCTTTTATCTCTCTCCCCTCACTACAAATCAGATTCTTCTGAGGAGTTCCCAGTACATTATCCTTTCCCCTGTGTAATTACCTTAACAAGCTCCAGCTGTTTTTATTCTCAGAAGCGATACTCCCTGATATACAGCTGCCAACCCCCTTCGTAAGTGCAGGTCCTAAATGAGCTTTCTTCTCTGTTCCCTCACCACAATCCAGATTCTTTTGGGGAGTTACAAATACAGTAACCATACCAGGAAGTACTTAATTTATTAAGCTACTGCTTTCTTAATCTCAGTGGAGCTATTTACTGATAAACAGCTACCTATGCAGCATGTTCATGTCGTTCCTAAATGAGCTATTATCTCTCTCCCCTCACCACAAATCAGATTCTTCTGACGAGTTCCCAGAACATTATCCTTTCCCCTGTGTAATTACCTTAACAATCTCCAGCTGTTTTTATTCTCAGAAGCGATACTCCCTGATATACAGCTGACTACCCCCTTCGTAAGTGCAGGTCCTAAATGAGCTTTTTTCTCTGTTCCCTCACCACCATCCAGATTCTTTTGGGGAGTTACCAGTACAGTAACCATACCAGGAAGTTCTTAATTTATTAAGCTACTGCTTTTCTTAATCTCAGTGGAGATATTTACTGATAAACAGCAACCTACGCAGCATGTTCATGTCGTTCCTAAATGAGCTATTATCTCTCTCCCCTCACCACAAATCAGATTCTTGTGACGAGTTCCCAGAACATTATCCTTTCCCATGTGTAATTACCTTAACAAGCTCCAGCTGTTTTTATTCTCAGAAGGTTTACTCCCTGATATACAGCTGTCTACCCCCTTCGTAAGTGCAGGTCCTAAATGAGCTTTTTTCTCTGTTTCCTCACAACAATCCAGATTCTTTTGGGGTGTTACCAGTACAGTAACCATACCAGGAAGTACTTAATTTCTTAAGCTACTTCTTTTCTTAATCTCAGTGGAGATATTTACTGATAAACAGCTACCTAAGCAGCATGTTCATGTCATTATTAAATGAGCTTTTTTCTCTGTTCCCTCACCACAATCCAGATTCTTTTGGGTAGTTACCAGTACAGTATCCATACCAGGAAGTACTTAATTTATTAAGCTACTGCTTTTCTTAGTCTCAGTGGAGATATTTACTGATAAAAAGCTACGTATGCAGCAGGTTCATGTCGTTCCTAAATGAGCTTTTATCTCTCTCCCCTCACCACAAATCAGATTCTTCTGAGGAGTTCCCAGTACATTATCCTTTCCCCTGTGTAATTACCTTAACAAGCTCCAGCTGTTTTTATTCTCAGAAGCGATACTCCCTGATATACAGCTGCCTACCCCCTTCGTAAGTGCAGGTCCTAAATGAGCTTTTTTCTCTGTTCCCTCACCACAATCCAGATTCTTTTGGGGAGATACCAGTACAGTAACCATACCAAGAAGTACTGAATTTATTATGCTACTGCTTTTCTTAATCTCAGTGGAGATATTTACTGATAAACAGCTACCTACGCAGCATGTTCATGTCGTTCCTAAATGAGGTTTTATATCTCTCCCCTCACCACAAATCAGATTCTTCTGAGGAGTTCCCAGTACATTATCCTTTCCCGTGTGTAATTACCTTAAAAAGCTCCAGCTGTTTTTATTCTCAGAAGGTTTACTCCCTGATAAACAACTTCCTACCCCCATGGTAAGTGCAGGTCCTAAATGAGCTTTTTTCTCTGTTCCCTCACCACAATCCAGATTCTTTTGGGGAGTTACCAGTAGAGTAACCATACCAGGAAGTACTTAATTTATTAAGCTACTGCTTTTCTTAATCTCAGTGGAGATATTTACTGATAAACAGCTACCTACGCAGCATGTTCATGTCGTTCCTAGATGAGCTTATTTCTCTGTTCCCTCACCACAAACCAGATTCTTTTGGGGAGTTACAAGTACAGTATCCATACCAGGAAGTACTTAATTTATTAAGCTACTGCTTTTCTTAATCTTAGTGGAGATATTTACTGATAAACAGCTACGTATGCAGCATGTTCATGTCGTTCCTAAATGAGCTTTTATCTCTCTCCCCTCACCACAAATCAGATTCTTCTGAGGAGTTCCCAGTACATTATCCTTTCCCATGTGTAATTACCTTAACAAGCTCCAGCTGTTTTTATTCTCAGAAGGTTTACTCCCTGATATACAGCTGCCTACCCCCTTCGTAAGTGCAGGTCCTAAATGAGCTTTTTTCTCTGTTCCCTCACAGCAATCCAGATTCTTTTGGGGAATTACCAGTACAGTAACCATACCAGGAAGTACTTAATTTATTAAGCTACTGCTTTTCTTAATCTCAGTGGAGATATTTACTGATAAACAGCTACCTACGCAGCATGTTCATGTCGTTCCTAAATGAGCTTTTATCTCTCTCCCGTCACCACAAATCAGATTCTTCTGAGGAGTTCCCAGTACATTATCCTTTCCCCTGTGTAATTACCTTAACAAGCTCCAGCTGTTTTTATTCTCAGAAGTTTTACTCCCTGATATACAGCAACCTACCCCCTTCGTAAGTGCAGGTCCTAACTGAGCTTTATTCTCTGTTCCCTCACCACAATCCCGATTCTTTTGGGGAGTTACCAGTACAGTAACCATACCAGGAAGTACTTAATTTATTAAGCTACTGCTTTTCTTAATCTCATTGGAGATATTTACTGATAAACAACTACCTAAGCAGCATTTTAATGTCGTTCCTAAATGAGCTTTTATCTCTCTCCCCTCACCACAAATCAGATTCTTCTGAGGAGTTCCCAGTACATTATCCTTTCCCCTGTGTAATTACCTTAACAAGCGCCAGCTGTTTTTATTCTCAGAAGGTTTACTCCCTGATATACAGCTGCCTACCCCCTTCGTAAGTGCAGGTCCAAAATGAGATTTTTTCTCTGTTCCCTCACCACAATCCAGATTGTTTTGGGGAGTTACCAGTACAGTAACCATACAAGGAAGTACTTAATTTATTAAGCTACTGCTTTTCTTAATCTCAGTGGAGATATTTACTGATAAACAGCTACCTACGCAGCATGTTCATGTCGTTCCTAAATGAGCTTTTATCTCTCTCCCCTCACCACAAATCAGATTCTTCTTAGGAGTTCCCAGTACATTATCCTTTCCCCTGTGTAATTACCTTAACAAGCTCCTGCTCTTTTTATTCTCCGAAGGTTTACTCAACACAATCCAGATTCTTTAGGGGAGTTACCAGTACAGTAACCATACCAGGAAGTACTTAATTTATTAAGCTACTGATTTTCTTAATCTCAGTGGAGATATTTACTGATAAACAGCTACCTAAGCAGCATGTCCATTTCGTTCCTAAATGAGTTTTTATCTCTCTCCCCTCACCACAAATCAGATTCTTCTGAGGAGTTCCCAGTACATTATCCTTTCCCATGTGTAATTACCTTAACAAGCTCCCGCTGTTTTTATTCTCAGAAGGTTTACTCCCTGATATACAGCTGCCTACCCCCTTCGTAAGTGCAGGTCCTAAATCAGCTTTTTTCTCTGTTCCCTCACCACAATCCAGATTCTTTTGGGGAGTTACCAGTACAGTAACCATACCAGGAAGTACTTAATTGATTAAGCTACTGCTTTTCTTAATCTCAGTGGAGATATTTACTGATAAACAGCTACGTACGCAGCATGTTCATGTCGTTCCTAAATGAGCTTTTATCTCTCTCCCCTCACCACAACTCAGATTCTTCTGAGGAGTTCCCAGTACATTATCCTTTCCCCTGTGCAATTACCTTAACAAGCTCCAGCTGTTTTTATTCTCAGAAGGTTTACTCCCTGATATACAGCTGCCTACCCCCTTCGTAAGTGCAGGTCCTAAATGAGCTTTTTTCACTGTTCCTTCACCACAATCCAGGTTCTTATGGGGAGTTACCAGTACAGTAACGATACCAGGAAGTACTTAATTTATTAAGCTACTGCTTTTCTTAATCTCAGTGGAGATATTTAATGATAAACAGCTACCTACGCAGCATTTCCATGTCTTTCGTAAATGAGTTTTATCTCTCTCCCCTCACCACAAATCAGATTCTTCTGAGGAGTTCCCAGTTCATTATCCTTTCCCCTGTGTAATTACCTTAACAAGCTCCAGCTGTTTTTATTCTCAGAAAGTTTACTCCCTGATATATAGCTGCCTACCCCAACGTAAGTGCAGGTCCTAAATGAGCTTTTTTCTCGGTTCCCTTACCAAAATCCAGATTCTTTTGGGGAGTTACCAGTACAGTAACCATACCAGGAAGTACTTAATTTATTAAGCTACTGCTTTTCTTAATCTCAGTGGAGATATTTACTGATAAACAGCTACCTAAGCAGCATCTTCATGTCGTTCCTAAATGAGCTTTTATCTCTCTCCCCTCACCACAAATTAGATTCTTCTGAGGAGTTCCCAGTACATTATCCTTTCCCCTGTGTAATTACCTTAACAAGCTCCAGCTGTTTTTATTCTCAGAAGGTTTACTCCCTGATGTACAGCTGCCTACCCCCTTCGTAAGTGCAGGCCCTAAATGATCCTTTTTCTCTGTTCCCTCACCACAATCCAGATTCTTTTGGGGAGTTACCAGTACAGTACCCATACTAGGAAGTACTTAGTTTATTCAGCTACTGCTTTTCTTAATCTCAGTGGAGATATTTACTGATAAACAGCTACCTAAGCAGCATGGTCATGTCGTTCCTAAATGAGCTTTTTTCTCTTTCCCCTCACCACAAATCAGATTCTTCTGAGGAGTTCCCAGTACATTATCCTTTCCCCTGTGTAATTACCTTAACAAGCTCCAGCTGGTTTTATTCTCAGAAGGTTTACTCCCTGATATACAGCTGCCTACCCCCTTCGTAAGTGCAGGTCCTAAATGAGCTTTTTTCTCTGTTCCCTCACCACAATCCAGGTTCTTTTGGGGAGTTACCAGTACAGTAACCATACCATGAAGTACTTAATTTATTAAGCTACAGATTTTCTTAATCTCAGTGGAGATATTTACTGATAAACAGCTACATAAGAAGCATGGTCATGTCGTTCCTAAATGAGCTTTTATCTCTCTCCCCTCACCACAAATCAGATTCTTCTGAGGAATTCCCAGTACATGACCCTTTCCCCTGTGTAATTACCTTAACAAGCTCCAGCTATTTATATTCTCAGAAGATTTACTCCCTGATATACAGCTGCCTACCCCCTTCGTAAGTGGAGGTCCTAAATGAGCTTTTTTCTCTGTTCCCTCACCACAATCCAGATTCTTTTGGGGAGTTACCAGTACAGTAACCATACCAGGAAGTACTTAATTTATTAAGCTACTGCTTTTCTTAATCTCAGTGGAGATATTTACTGATAAACAGCTACCTACGCAGCATGTTCATGTCGTTCCTAAATGAGCTTTTATCTCTCTTCCCTCACCACAAATCAGATTCTTCTGAGGAGTTCCCAGTACATTATCCTTTCCCCTGTGTAATTACCTTTACGAGCTCCAGCTGTTTTTATTCTCAGAAGGTTTACTCCCTGATATACAGCTGCCTACCTCCCTCGTAAGTGCAGGTCCTAAATGAGCTTTTTTCTCTGTTCCCTTACCACAATCCAGATTCTTTTGGGGAGTTACCAGTACAGTAACCATACCAGGAAGTACTTAATTTATTAAGCTACTGCTTTTCTTAATCTCAGTGGAGATATTTACTGATAAACAGATACCTAAGCAGCATTTTCATGACGTTCCTAAATGAGCTTTTATCTCTCTCCCCTCACCACAAATCAGATTCTTCTGAGGAGTTCCCAGTACATTATCCTTTCCCCTGTGTAATTACCTTAACAAGCTCCAGCTGTTTTTATTCTCAGAAGGTTTACTCCCTGATATACAGCTGCCTACCCCCTTCTTAAGTGTAGGTCCTAAATGAGGTTTTTCCCCTTTTCCCTCACCACAATTCAGATTTTTTTGGGGAGTTACCAGTACAGTAACCATACCAGGAAGTACTTAATTTATTAAGCTACTGCTTTTCTTAATGTCAGTGGAGAAATTTACTGATAAACAGCTACCTACGCAGCATGGTCATGTCGTTCCTAAATGAGCTTTTATCTCTCTCCCCTCACCACAAGTCAGATTCCTCTGAGGAGTTCCCAATACATTATCCTTTCCCCTGTGTAATTACCTTAACAAGCTCCAGCTGTTTTTATTCTCAGAAGGTTTACTCCCTGATATACAGCTGCCTACCCCCTTCGTAAGTGCAGGTCCTAAATGAGCTTTTTTCTCTGTTCCCTCACCACAATCCAGATTCTTTTGGGGAGTTAACAGTACAGTAACCATACCAGGATGTACTTAATTTATTAAGCTACTGCTTTTCTTAATATCAGTGGAGATATTTACTGATAAACAGCTACCTAAGTAGCATGGTCATGTCGTTCCTAAATGAGCTTTTATCTCTCTCCCCTCACCACAAATCAGATTCCTCTGAGGAGTTCCCAATACATTATCCTTTCCCCTGTGTAATTACCTTAACAAGCTCCAGCTGTTTTTATTCTCAGAAGGTTTACTCCCTGATATACAGCTGCCTACCCCCTTCGTAAGTGCAGGTCCTAAATGAGCTTTTTTCTCTGTTCCCTCACCACAATCCAGATTCTTTTGGGGAGTTACCAGTACAGTAACCATACCAGGAAGTACTTAATTTATTAAGCTACTGCTTTTCTTTTTTTTTATTTTTTTTCTCAAATTTTTATTATCAAACTGACGTACAGAAAGGTTACAGTATCATACGTTGGGCATTGCATACATTTCTTGTATGTTTGTTGCCTTGTCCTTCATGCCCCCTCCCTCCCTCCCTTTCCCTCCCCCCCCAGGTGTTCAGTTCACTTACACCAAACAGTTTTGCAAGTACTGCTTTTGTAGTTATTTCTTTTTTTTTACCCTGTGTCTCTCGCATTTGGTATTCCCTTTGAATTTCCTACTTCCAATACCAGTAAACACGGTTTCCAATATACTCAGATAAGATTACAGAGATAGTGTAGGTACAAACATAGGAAGGTGATACAAAACATTATCAATAATAGAAACTACACATACACATAGGACATTGAAAGTAGTTACAACTCTGATATATCACTTGTTTCCATAACATGGAGTTCATTTCAATTAGCATCATCTTATGTGTTTCTAAGAGTATACCTATTGGGCCTTGTGATGCTCTGCTATGGCTTGCCTAAACCTGTACTAATTATTCCCAATAAGGGAGGCCATAGAGTCCATGTTTCTTTGGGTCTGGCTCACTTCACTTAGTATAACTTTTTCCAAGTCCTTCCATTTCCTTACAAATGGAACAATGTCATTCTTTCTGATAGAGGCATAAAATTCCATTGTGTAAATGTACCACATTTTCCTGATCCATTCATCTATGGAGGGGCATCTGGGTTGGTTCCAGCTTCTCGCTATGACAAATTGTGCTGCGATGAACATTGTTGTGCTGGTGGCATTACTGTGATTTTGTTTGTGGGCTTTTGGATAGATACCCAACAGTGGGGCTGCTGGGTCATAGGGGAGTTCTATATTGAGCCTTCTGAGGAATCTCCATACTGCTTGCCAGAGTGGCTGAACCAGTTTAAATTTCCACCAACAATGAAGTAGTGTTCCCTTTTGGCCACATCCCCTCCAACAATTGTTATTATTAGTTTTCTTGATATATGACATTCTTGCTGGGGTGAGATGGAATCTCAATGTTGTTTTGATTTGCATTTCCTTTATGGCCAGTGATGTAGAGCATTTTTTCATATGTCTATTGGCCATACTCATTTCCTCATCAGAGAAGTTTCTTTGTAAGTCTTTAGCCCACTTGATGAGGGGGCTATTGGTTCTTTGCAGTTTTGTTTTGGAAGAAGGTAATTTTTTTAGTTCTGCATATATTTTAGAGATGAGGCCTTTGTCTGTTGAATGTCCGGTAAAGATCTTCTCCCAGTCTGTGGGCTTTCTGTTTATCTTGAGAGCTATGTCCTTTGCCGTGCAGAAGCTCTGGAGTTTGATGCAGTCCCATTTGTCCAACCTTTCTTTGATTTGAAGGTACTGCTTTTCTTAATCTCAGTGGAGATATTTACTGATAAACAGCTACCTATGCAGCATGTTTATATCGTTCCTAAAAGAGCTTTTATCTCTCTCCCCTCACCACAAATCAGATTCTTCTGAGGATTTCCCAGTACATTATTCTTTCCCCTGTGTAATTATGTTAACAAGCTCCAGCTGATTTTATTCTCAGAAGGTTTACTCCCTGATATACAGCTGCCTACCCCCTTAGTAAGTGCAGGTCCTAAATGAGCTTTTTTCTCTGTTCCCTCACCACAATCCAGATTCTTTTGGGGAGTTACCAGTACAGTAACCATACCAGGAAGTACTTAATTTATTAAGCTACTGCTTTTCTTAATTTCAGTGGACATATTTACTGATAAACAGCTACCTACGCAGCATGTTCATGTCGTTCCTAAATGAGCTTTTATCTCTCTCCCCTCACCACAAATCAGATTCTTCTGAGGAGTTCCCAGTACATTATCCTTTCCCCTGTGTAATTACCTTAACAATCTCCAGCTGTTTTTATTCTCAGAAGGTTTACTCCCTGATATACAGCTGCCTACCCCCTTCGTAAGTGTAGGTCCTAATTGAGCTTTTTTCTCTATTCCCTCACCACAATCCAGATTCTTTTGGGGAGTTACCAGTACAGTAACCATACCAGGAAGTACTTAATTTATTAAGCTACTGCTTTTCTTAATCTCAGTGGAGATATTTACTGATAAACAGCTAACTACGCAGCAAGTTCATGTCGTTCCTAAATGAGCTTTTATCTCTCTCCCCTCACCACAATTCAGATTCTTCAGAGGAGTTCCCAGTACATTATCCTTTCCCCTGTGTAATTACATTAACAAGGTCCAGCTGTTTTTATTCTCAGAAGGTTTACTCCCTGATATACAGCTGCCTACCCCCTTCGTAAGTGCAGGTCCTAAATGAGCTTTTTTCTCAGTTCCCTCACCACAATCCAGATTCTTTTGGGGAGTTACCAGTACAGTAACCATACCAGGAAGAACTTAATTTATTAAGCTACCTCTTTTGTTAATCTCAGTGGAGATATTTACTGATAAACAGCTACCTACGCAGCATGGTCATGTCGTTCCTAAATGAGCTTTTATCTCTCTCCCCTCACCACAAATCAGATTCTTCTGAGGAGTTCACAGTACATTATCCTTTCCCCTGTGTAATTACCTTAACAAGCTCCAGCTGTTTTTATTCTCAGAAGGTTTACTCCCTGATATACAGCTGCCTACCCCCTTCGTAAGTGCAGGTCCTAAATGAGCTTTTTTCTCTGTTCCCTCACCACGATCCAGATTCTTTTGGGGAGTTACCAGTACAGTAACCATACCAGGAAGTACTTAATTTATTAAGCTACTGCTTTTCTTAATCTCAGTGGAGATATTTACTGATAAACAGCTACCTACGCAGCATGTTCATGTCGTTCCTAAATGAGCTTTTATCTCTCTCCCCTCACCACAATTCAGATTCTTCTGAGGAGTTCCCAGTACATTATCCTTTCCACTGTGTAATTACCTTAACAAGCTCCAGCTGTTTTTATTCTCAGAAGGTTTACTCCCTGATATACAGCTGCCTACCCCCTTCGTAAGTGCAGGTCCTAAATGAGCTTTTTTCTCTGTTCCCTCACCACAATCCAGATTCTCTTGGGGAGTTACCAGTACAGTAACCATACCAGGAAGTACTTAATTTATTAAGCTACTGCTTTTCTTAATCTCAGTGGAGATATTTACTGATAAACAGCTACCTACGCAGCAAGTTCATGTCGTTCCTAAATGAGCTTTTATCTCTCTCCCCTCACCACAATTCAGATTCTTCAGAGGAGTTCCCAGTACATTATCCTTTCCCCTGTGTAATTACCTTAACAAGCTCCAGCTGTTTTTATTCTCAGAAGGTTTACTAAGTGATATACAGCTGCCTACCCCCTTCGTAAGAGAAGGTACTAAATGAGCTTTTTTCGCTGTTCCCTCACAACAATCCAGATTTTTTGGGGAGTTACCAGTACAGTAACCATACCAGGAAGTACTTAATTTATTAAGCTACTGCTTTTCTTAAACTCAGTGGAGATATTTACTGATAAACAGCTACCTACGCAGCATGTTCATGTCGTTCCTAAATGAGCTTTAATCTCTCTCCCTCACCACAAATCAGATTCTTCTGAGGAGTTATCAGTACATTATCCTTTCCCTTGTGTAATTACCTTAACAAGCTCCAGCTGCTTTTATTCTCAAAAGGTTTACTCCCTGATATATAGCTGCCTACCCCCTTCGTAAGTGCAGGTCCTAAATGAGCTTTTTTCTCAGTTCCCTCACCACAATCCAGATTCTTTTGGGGAGTTACCAGTACAGTAACCATACCAGGAAGTACTTAATTTATTAAGCTACTGCTTTTCTTAATCTCAGTGGAGATATTTACTGATAAACAGCTACCTACGCAGCATGTTCATGTCGTTCCTAAATGAGCTTTTATCTCTCACCCCTCACCACAAATCAGAGTCTTCTGAGGAGTTCCCAGTACATTATCCTTTCCCCTGTGTAATTACCTTAACAAGCTCCAGCTGTTTTTATTCTCAGAAGGTTTACTCCCTGATATACAGCTGCCTACCCCCTTCGTAAGTGCAGGTCCTAAATGAGCTTTTTTCTCTGTTCCCTCACCACGATCCAGATTCTTTTGGGGAGTTACCAGTAGAGTAACCATACCAGGAAGTACTTAATTTATTAAGCTACTGCTTTTCTTAATCTCAGTGGAGATATTTACTGATAAACAGCTTCCTACGCAGCATGTTCATGTCGTTCCTAAATGAGCTTTTATCTCTCTCCCCTCACCACAAATCAGATTCTTCTGAGGAGTTCCCAGTACATTATCCTTTCCCCTGTGTAATTACCTTAACAAGGTCCAGCTGTTTTTATTCTCAGAAGGTTTACTCCCTGATATACAGCTGCCTACCCCCTTCGTAAGTGCAGGTCCTAATTGAGCTTTTTTCTCTATTCCCTCACCACAATCCAGATTCTTTTGGGGAGTTACCAGTACAGTAACCATACCAGGAAGTACTTAATTTATTAAGCTACTGCTTTTCTTAATCTCAGTGGAGATATTTACTGATAAACAGCTACCTACGCAGCAAGTTCATGTCGTTCCTAAATGAGCTTTTATCTCTCTCCCCTCACCACAATTCAGATTCTTAAGAGGAGTTCCCAGTACATTATCCTTTCCCCTGTGTAATTACCTTAACAAGCTCCAGCTGTTTTTATTCTCAGAAGGTTTACTAAGTGATATACAGCTGCCTACCCCCTTCGTAAGAGAAGGTACTAAATGAGCTTTTTTCGCTGTTCCCTCACCACAATCCAGATTCTTTTGGGGAGTTAC